>NC_039362.1:75356234-75567415 GCF_003573695.1 Papaver somniferum
TTTGTGTTAGTACAAACCTTAGCTGTAGGCGTACCTTTTCATGAACTTGTAGAAATATTGTCCTTCTGCGTTGGTATGAATCCTAGTTGTAGGTATGTTTTGCATGAACTTGTAGTAACATTTAGGTACCGTAATGATGTTGGCCGCCTCAATTACCGTGCAAAGTAGGCATGCATGAGCTGGTAATTGTCATTCCCTTCCCGTGAAAACCTAGCTTCTAGGGTTTACTCCTTTTTTCCTGGTGTGGCCGTGTGTATGGTTCCCATGGTGGGGCGCGCCTCTTCGGCCGAGCGCGAATTTCCCGCTGCAGGGTACAGCCTTGGCATGAGGTGGTGATGCAGGGTCTGTCAGTCCCCATTTCTTTGCCTATGCGTATTATGACTTTGAAACAAATAGCCTATCTGTCTGATAAAATAATTTCCATGCACTTTCCGTAATAATTTCTTTTCGTATTGTTCCGTTGTAGTTATTTCGAAGGTGGAAGTAGCGTGAGAGAATTTTCGTTAAGATTTTATTTGAGAAAAGTTCTGCCGTACCGAAAGATGTTGTCAATTCCAAGCCAAACATATATGATGAGTTCTTTACAACATCCGTCACGATTAGGAGAAATCATCCCAAGTATGTGTCGATTCTTCTGACTGGTCCGGAAAGTGAAGGAGAGGCCCGGTCGGTTCGTCCAGGAGGTGTAATAAGGTTTTTTCGAGTATCATGCTTATCCTATTGACTTTAAAATCTTTGTGAGTCCGTTGCGTCCCTTTGAGAAATGGATGCCATTCATGATGAGCCAGGAATGTGTAAAAGCAGTTTGACCAAGGCGCAGATCATTGATGCTGTCGCGGCTTCCGCAGTGCTTCAAATTAGGAAATATATTCCAGGCTTGGTTGCTTTTATTTCCAGATGATGTCCAGACACTCACACGGCCATATGCAGGTGGGGTGAAATGACTATCTTCTTAGAGAGCGTGGCCGTGTTGCTGAACCTTCCCGTAATAGGAAACCTCGATGTCAAATTGTCTGCAGATGAAGAAGAAATGCGGGCAGTTCTGGTTGCGAAATCAAAAGGATTCGTTCGGAAAGAAAATGAGACGATGTGCTTCTATGGCTGGTGGGTGTCTCAGTGGTTTCCCAATGAGTTGGAGATGAATCAGAAGAATAGTACGCTTCATTTCGCGGCGTTCTTGGCTCTTTGGTTATCCAGAGATTTTTTCGATGACGGCTCGGGTAAGAAGGAGATAAGACAGGAACTTATCAATTTTGCCATAAAATTGGCAAAAGGTGTCGTTCTCCCTATTGGCGGCTTGTTTCTTGGTTCTCTGTACACACACTTGGATCAGCTGGTCGCGGATATGTGCGCTTCAAATGGTTACATGAAAGTGGATTCGTATATTCATGTCGCCTTTCTCCAAGCGTGGCTGTGGGAGCACTTCGAAAGGTATGTTCCAAAACCGTTGGCCGTACTTCCCGAGTCTTTGGGTGACTCTAGAATACTGCGCTGGTCGAATAGTCACCCAAAGATTGGTTCGAACCTGGTTGGATTCCTTGACAACTCGCACACGGTCAATTTTTGTCCATGGGCTCCGGTGCATGCGTCCATAACTCAGATCAGTACATTTGCTCCTGCTTCGAGCATGTCTTTGTCTTCTGATGAAGAGTATATGAGTGTTGGAGAGATGGTGTTCATGCGAAGCTGCACGCCCGGTCATGTGCCGTCTTTCTTTCGAGGATCTTGCAAATCAGTCTCTTACAATATCGATAGGGCGGCTCGGCATATGGGTTTTGACCAAGGGGTCCCACTTGTTCGTCAGCCGGTTGTTCCAGAAGTCTCGTTGCCAACTGTTCTCGATGCTACTGTTCTTGTGTCGGGTAAAAATCTCATTTTCCTGCTTGCGGAACGAAATCCATCAACAACCTCCAAATATAACATATTTTGGAAGGATGAGTTTCTCGTTTTCCATGGATTCGTGAATGATGTGGTAGAAAACCGTCGTGGTAAGCCTTCTCCTGTGGTTTTAGCGGAGCATCCACTGCTGAGGGATCCTTCTTCGCCCAAGCAAAAATCCGTTAGCCCGAATACGGATAGTCCCCAAGTGAAGGAGCGAAGATCTAAAAGCCGTGCAGAGGGTTCCCAGTCAGTTTCGACAGCCCTACCGACTTTCAGTTCGTCCAATATGTGGGTACGTATGATTTTCCTCTTGACTTTAGTTGGATCGTGTATATCCTTGTTTCTTTTCTGAGTATCTGTCTTTGTATCTTGCCTAGGGTCTCAGCAGCGTGAACGCCTTTACCAAAATTGCATGTAGTCAGAAAACATCGCTTCTCGAGACGGAGGGTGGCGGTGCTGAGCCTATCCATGGCGATGGGGAACCCGAGAAGGATGAAAGTTCAGAGTCCAGTGATGGCGAGAGTAGTTCTTCCCACAGAAGTGATGAATCTTCCTCTAGTCGGTCTGAAACTGGCAGAGATACAACTTTGTCTCCAACTGTGGCAGCCGCACCGTGTGACCTTGAAATGGATGTTGATCGAGATGAAAACGTCATTGTGACTCAGACAATGGAAGTACTCCAGTGGCCGCAGGTGCAATTGTCGTTAGGAATCCTTGCTTGTCGATGATGCAGTCGCGGGCGCCACTTTCAATCCTCCATACCTGGTTCCTTATCCAGATCACGTGTTGATCGGGGGATTTAGCGTGCCAGCCAAACATGCAGCGCTATACACTAAGATATGGGAAAGCTACGGACATATCACCACGACCAATAAAATTACTAGTCGATTTCCATTGGTTAAGCGTGTGGAGGAAGCTTTATATTCGATTGACGATATGTGCAACGTGACAGGTCATACTGTTTCTGAGGATGTACTCTCGAGCTGGAGGTTCCATCGTGACGTGTGTGTAAACTTCGAGTTCAATGTTCCTTGGTTCGTTGAAGGTCTCTCTGAGGTTGAAAAGTTGCTGGCCGAAACAGTCGAAAGTCCTTCTGCGGATATGGTGAAGAAGCAGGAAGCGGAAGTCGAAAAGTTGTCCAGGAAGTTGAAGTTGAAGATGAAGAGGGTGGCTCTCCAAAGCACGAAGGAGGCTTTCGCCAAGAAGAGAAATCCATTGTTGAAAAAATTTCCTTGAACGCATTTCTATCTTCTGAACTTCTTATTTTAGGTTGTTTTTCTTTTTGAAAGGCAAATGAAACGCCTAGTTTATGGTTTTGATTTCCAAAATTTTTGGGTTGGTAGAAAAATGTTACCCTGAGGGTTTTGAATTATTATTTAGAATGAATTGTTTTAGAATAATGATGCTTTGGTTATGAACATAAGTGTCATGAGTACCCCAGGAGAGTCATGGAATTGTGAATGTTGTGCGATAGAAGAAAGTATGAAGCACGGGAAAATATGGCTATTGGTTTTTATTTACCCTGTGAAGACTTGAGGTAGTAGACCATGTATTTTGTGTAGCAAGACTTACTCTCTTTTTCGGATCTTCTGGTGAAAAAGGAATCTCCCGGATGCAAGACCGAGTTTTGTGGGAAACATCACCGTGACTGTGGAAAGTCCCCAGTAATTCCTTGTCGTGCCGCTGATCCCTGGTCGGATCGTTTGCTTCTAACCCCTCGGAAGTACCCAGTCGTCCCTTGCGGTGTTATGACTGGTAATCGAGCCGCCTGGTAGCTGAGTCGTCGATTCCTGAGCGGATCGTTTGATTCTACTGTCCTGACGTCTGAGTCGAGGTATGAGATCGAGGATTGAAAACTGATGTCGTGACCGAAAGATCAATCTCCCACTGTGGTCGCCAATTGTTTGAGGGTGAAAACGGTTTCTGCTGATTTTGGTAATTTCGGGTGTGTGGGTGAGAAACGAATTTAAACCCTAAACAATATACTGCAAGGGAGTACTTTAGATTCGAGAGATCAATCTGTACAAATCCGGCCTAAACCAAGAAATGGCCGTTCCAGACTTTCTTCGGTCACAAAGTGAATGAGAAGGGTTGATTTTGGAGAGGGAAGCGAAGAAAGTGTTGAGACCAGAATAGTTGATTCTGGAAGAGTAGTTGTTTTCTACGACTTGTATCAGAAAGTGGGAAGTTAACATATGGAAACCTATCAAATGTTTTCTGAGTATTGTATGCTTCTGACCTGAACTTGTTGTTCGGTGGAAATAGGTAATGCCTATTTATACAAGTCGAAGTGAAACGTACTCTGGTGTCATTAAGAAATGGAAAACGGGTGAGTAAATGGTAGGAGGTGGTAACCGGTAACGCCTGGAATTGATGTTCCATAAAAGAAAGCCTTTCACCATTACTCCATGTATTTACTAACCGCCTCATCCTTATGATACTTTCTTATAACGGGCGTTGTGTACGCCGCACGCTGTAAACCGCCAAACCAATACCCAATGAGCATCCCCCAGTTTGTGACATACGTTGATGTCTCGAGTGTTTTCATAGAAAACATGTAGCATGTTGTTGTTGTCTGGCAAGTCGAGCTTGGGAGACTTGCCGGCTCGGTGACCTTCGACGGTCAAGATTTTGCATCTTAAGAGGAAAGGTAACCGTTGATTATTGCAACCCTTCATTTGGTAGCCAGTGGCATGAAAGCATGCTTAGTATGGCTTTAATATGGCCTGGTTTAGGCGCGGCCAAAAGTTAGGGTTTTAGCTTTGTTTAGGTGCGACCAAACTAGGGCCAAAAGTTGTCATGCGTTAGCTGGTAACCTTGGACGGCTAAGATCTGCATCTTAGATGAAAATATGGTTGTTGATCGTTGTTGGCCTTCGTTTTAGCATCCGCATAGGGAAGGCTGGTATGGCGTGGCGCGGCAAGGTGGTTGGCATGTCATTGGCACATGTGGCATGGCATGCCTTGGCACGGTTTGGCGTGGACAAAACTAGGATTTTGGGCCAAAGGTTATCGTGCGTTGTTTGGAAACCTTGGACGGCTAGGATTTGCATCTAGGATTGAAGGGTGGTCGTTGAACGTCGCACGCCTTCGTTTTGGTAGCCGCATAGGGAAGGCCGGCATGGTATGGCGCGGCAAGGTGGTTGGCATGCCATTGGCACATGTGGCATGGCATGCCTTGGCGCGGTTTGGCGTGGCCAAAACTAGGGTTTTGGGCCAAAGGTTACCATGCGTTGTCTGGCGACCTTGGATGGCTAGGATTTGCATCTAGGATTGAAGGGTGGGCGTTGATCGTTGCACGCCTTCGTTTTGGTAGCCGCATAGGGAAGGCCGGCATGGTATGGCGCGGAAAGGTGGTTGGCATGCCTTGGCGCGGTTTTGCGTGGCCAAAACTAGGGTTTTGGGCCAAAGGTTACCATGCGTTGTCTGGCGACCTTGGACGGCTAGGATTTGCATCTAGTATTGAAGGGTGGCCGTTGATCGTCGCACGCCTTCGTTTTGGTAGCCGCATAGGGAAGGCCGACATGGTATTTCCAAGGCAAATGGCGCGGACGGCTTGGCATAGTTGGTCCAAGGGTTTGGACGGCTTGGCATGGTGGGGCCAAGGAAGAATGGTGTGGGCGGCTTGGCATAGTGGGGCCAAGGCAGAATGGTGCGGATGGCTTGGCATAGTGGGGAAAAGGTAGAATGGTGCGGATGTCTTGGCATGATGGGGCCAAGGGTTTGGACGGTTTGGCATGGTAAGGCCAAGGGTTTGGCATGCCATTGGCGCATGGTGCGGCTAGCACGGCTAGGGCCAAGGGTTTGGCATGACATTGGCGCATGGTGCGGCCAGCATGGCTGGCATGCCTTGGCGCGGTAAACGTGGCTGACATGGTTTGCGATTGGCACAGTGGTGCGGCTGGCATGGTTGGCATGCCTTGGCGCGAAGATGTGGCTGGCATGGTTTTCCATTGGCACAGTGGTGCGGCTGGCATGGTTGGCATGCCTTGGCCTGGTGGTGTGGCTGGCATGGCATGTCATTGGCACAGTGGTGCAGCTGGCATGGTTGGCATGCCTTGTCGCGGTAAACGTGGCTGGCATGGTTTGCCATTGGCACAGTGGTGCGGCTGGCATGGTTGGCATGCCTTGGCGCCGTAAATTTGGCTAGCATGGTTTTCCATTGGCACAGTGGTGCGGATGGCATGGTTGGCATGCCTTAGCGCGAAGATGTGGATGGCATGGTTTGCTATTGGCACAGTGGTGCGGATGGTATGGTTGGCATGCCTTGGCGCGGTAGCATGATAATTAGGTTTTGGCATGGATGATGTTAGTCAATATTAAGGGTTTTGTCGTGGAACATGACCCATGTAAAAAAAAAGGTACCCCGATAATTCTTACGTAGGCATGCTGATTGATTCAATAAATGTGCTAATGGTCATAGTGTCGTCATGTCGTATGTACAGTTTTACGATTTTAACCCTAAGCTCAAAACAACCATCAACATTAAGTCCCCTGCTTAGCTCGGAACAGGAGCATTGTTGCGAGGTAAGCATAAGATGGTGACAGGCTAGGAAAAAAAAAATCGAAACAACAAGTCGTGATAAGATGGTCAGGAAAGTCCGACTAACCTTTTTCGAGAGGTAAAGAGAGTTTGTACTTCCCGTGTTGGCTGCCTTGCATAAATTGTACTGGTGGTGCAGACCGTGGAGTGGTGAGACAAAAATTGTCGGCTTAGTCTGGCGATGCATCACCTTGGCTGGGTTAGGGAAATCGTGACGCTGGCTTGGGGAGTTTGTTGGTGTTGGTGCGGCAAGTCATGACGCGACACGATGGCGCAAGGAATGACACGGTTTGGTGAGGCAAATCATGCGCGGACGGTGGTGCAAGGCATGACACGGTTTGGTGAGGCAAAGCATGCGCGGTTTGGTGTGTGGGGCAAAGGAAATGGCGTGGACGCTCTTGGCATGGTGATTTGTCTTCACGGGCCCGGTTGCCTCTTTTCCTTACTTGACTCAAATAGGAAGTCCTTTCCTTATTCAAACTCCCAAGTATCACCCCTATAAAAGGAGGACCGGCCTCTCCTTTTATTTCACACCTATATTTTTTTTTATTCTGGCCGTGTGGTAACAGTAAAGCGGACGAGCGAATTCCAGGTATGTCTCCCAACACTTCCTCTTTAACTTTCTTTTGTTGTTTTTTTTGTGTTAGTGCAAAACCTAGCTGTAGGCGTACCTTTTCATGAACTTGAAAAAATATTGTCCTTCTGCGTTGGTATGAATCCTAGTTGTAGGTATGTTTTGCATGAACTTGTAGTAACATTTAGGTACCGTAATGATGTTGGCCGCCTCAATTACCGTGCAAAGTAGGCATGCATGAGCTGGTAATTGTCATTCCCTTCTCGTGAAAACCTAGCTTCTAGGGTTTACTCTATTTTTCCTGGTGTGGCCGTGTGTATGGTTCTCGTGGTGGGGAGCGCCTCCTCGGCCGGGCGCGAATTTCGCGCTGCAGGGTACGGCCTTAGCATGAGGTGGTGTTTCAGGGTCTGTCAGTCCCCATTTATTTACCTATGCGCATTATGACTTTGAAACAAATTGGCTTGCGTCCAGGATGGATCTCCTATGTCTGATAAAATAATTTCCATGCACTTTCCGTAATAATTTCTCTTCGTATTGTTCAATTGTAGTTATTTCGAAGGTGGAAGTAGCGTGAGAGAATTTTCGTTAAGATGTCATTTGAGAAAAGTTCTGCCGTACCGAAAGATGTTGGCAATTACAAGCCAAACATAGATGATGAGTTCTTCACAGCATCCGCCACGATTAGGAGAAATCATCCCAAGTATGTGTCGATTCTTCTGACTGGTCTGGAAAGTGAAGGAGAGGCCCGGTCGGTTCGGCCAGGAGGTGTAATAAGGTTTTGTATTCAGAGGAAAGAGTATCATGCTTCTCCTATTGACTTTAAAATATCTGTGACTCTGTTGCGTCCCTTTGAGAAATGGATGCGATTAATGATGAGCCAGGAATGTGTAAAACCCAGTTTGACCAAGGCGCAGATCATTGATGCTGTCGCGGCTCCCGCATTGCTTCAAATTAGGAAAGATATTCCAGGCTTGGTTGCTTTTATTTCCATATGGTGTCCAGACACTCACACGTCCATATGCAGGTGGGGTGAAATGACTATCTCCTTAGAGAGCATGGGCGTGTTGTTGAACCTTCCCGTAATAGGAAACCTCGATGTCAAATTGTCTTCAGATGAAGAAGAAATGCGCGCCGTTCTGGTTGCAAAATCAAAAGGATTCGTTCGGAAAGCAAACAAGACGAGGTGCTTCTATGGATGGTTGGTGTCTCAGTGGTTTCCCGATGAGTTGGAGCCAAATCAGAAGAATAGTACGCTTCATGTCACGACGTTCTTGGTCTTTGGTTATCCAGAGATTTTTTCGATGACGGCTCGGGTGAGAAGGAGATAAGACAGGAACTTATCAAGTTTGCCATAAAATTGGCAAAAGTGTCGTTCTACCTATTGGCGGCTTGTTCCTTGGTTCTCTGTACACACACTTGGATCAGCTGGTCGCGGATATGTGCACTTCAAATGGTTACATGAAAGTGGATTCGTATATTCATGTCGCCTTTCTCCAAGCGTGGATGTGGTAGCACTTCGAAAGGTATGATCCAAAACCGTTGGTTGTACTTCCCGAGTCTTGGGATGGCTCTAGAATACTGTGCTGGTCTAATAGGCGCCCAAAGATTGGTTCAACCTGGTTGGATTCCTTGAAAACTCGCACACGATCAATTTTCGTCCATGGGCTCCGGTGCATGCGTCCATAACTCAGATAAGTGCCTTTGCTCCTGCTCCGAGCATGTCTTTGTCTTCTGATAAAGAGGATATGAGTGTTGGAGAGATGGTGTTCATGCGAAGCTACACGCCCGGTCATGTGTCGTCTTTCTTTCGAGGATCTTGCAAAGCAGTCTCTTACAATATCGATAGGGCGGCTCGGCATATGGGTTTTGACCAAGGGTTCCCACTTGTTCGTCAACCGGTTGTTCCAGAAGTCTCGTTGCCAACTATTCTCGATGCTACTGTTCTTGTGTCGGGTAAAAATCTCCCTTTCCTGCTTGCGGAACGAAATCCATCAACAACCTCCAAATATAACATATTTTGGCAGGATGAGTTTCTCGTTTTCCACGGATTCGTGAATGATGTGGTAGAAAACCGTCGCGGTAAGCCTTCTCCTGTGGTTTTAGCGGAGCATCCACTGCTGAGGGATCCTTCTTCGCCCAAGCAAAAATCCGTTAGCCCGAATGCGGATAGTCCCCAAGTGAAGGAGCGAAGATCTAAAAGACGTGCAGAGGGTTCCCAGTCAGTTTCGACATCCCTACCGACTTTCAGTTCGTCCAATATGCGGGTATGTATGATTTTCCTCTTGACTTTAGTTGGATCGTGTATATCCTTGTTTCTTTTCTGGGTATCCGTCTTTGTATCTTTCCTAGGGTCTCAGCAGCGTGAACGCCTTTACCAAACTTGCAAGTAGTCAAAAAACATCGCTTCTCGAGACGGAGGGTGGCGGTGCTGAGCCTATCCATGGCGATGGGGAACCCGAGAAGGATGAAAGTTCAGAGTCCATTGATGGCGAGAGTAGTTCTTCCGACAGCAGTGCTGAATCTTCTTCTAGTCGGTATGAAAGCGAATCAGTGAGTCTCCCGCATGTTTTTTCTTCTTTCCTCCCTCCCCTTCTCTTTGGGAAATATCTAATCCGTGATATCATAGGGGGATGTCGTTTCTGAAGATGGACTTGAGATGGAACTGACAGAGATACATCTATGTATCCAACTGTGGCAGCCGCACCGGGTGACCTTGAAATTGATGTTGATCGAGATGAAAACGTCGTTGTGACTCGGAAGATGGAGAGTACTCCAATGGTCGTAGGTGCAATTGTCGTTAGGAATCCCTTTCCTGTCGCTGATGCAGTCGCGAGCGCCACTTTCAATCCTCCATACCTGGTTCCTCATCCGGATCATGTGTTGATCGGGGGATTTAGCGTGCCATCCAAACATACGGCGCTACACACTAAGATATGGGAATGCTACGGACATATCGCCAAGACCAAGAAAATTACTAGTCGATTTGTGTTGGTTAAGAGTGAGGAGGAAGCTTTGTCTTCTATTGACGATATGTGAAACGTGACAAGTCATACTGTTTCTGAGGATGTAGTCTCGAGCTGGAGGTTTCATCGTGACGTGTGTGTAAACTTCGAGTTCATTGTTCCTTGGTTCGTTGAAGGTCTCTCTGAGGTTGAAAAGTTGCTGGCCGAAACAGTCGAAAGTCCTTCTGCGGATATGGTGAAGAATCAGGAAGCAGAAGTCGAAAAGTTGTCTAGGAAGTTGATGTTGAAGAGGGCGGCTCTCCAAAGCACGAAGGAGGCTTTCGCCAAGAAGAGCAAGCCATTGTTGAAAAACCTTCCTTGAACGCATTTTTGTCTTCTGAACTTCTTATTTTAGTTTTTTTTTTTGAAAGGCAAATGAAATGCCTAGTTTATGGTTTTGATTTCCAGAACTTTTGGGTTGGTAGACAAATGTTATCCTGAAGGTTTTGAATTATTATTTAGAATGAATCGTTTTAGAATAATGATGCTTTGGTTATGAACATAAGTGGCATGAGTACCCCAGGAGAGTCATGGAATTGTGAATGTATTGCGATAGAAGAAAGTATGAAGCACGGGAAAATATGGCTATTGGTTTTTATTTCCCTTGTGAAGACTTGAGGTAGTTGACCATGTATTTTTTCTAGCAAGACTTACTCGGTTTTTCGCATCTTCTGGTGAAAAAGGAATCTCCCGGATGCAAGACCGAGTTTTGTGGGAAACATCACCGTGACTTTGGAAAGTCCCCAGTCATTCCTTGTCGTGTCGTTGATCCCTGGTCGGATCGTTTGCTTCTAACTCCTCATAAGTCCCCAGTCGTCCCTTGCCGCGTTACGACTGGTAATCGAGCCGCCTGGTAGCTGAGTCGTCGATTCCTGAGCGGATCGTTTGATTCTACTGTCCTGACGTATGGGTCGAGGTATGATATCGAGGATTGAAAACTGACGTCCTGACCGAAAGATCGATCTCCCACTGTGGTTGCCAATTGTTTGAGGGTGAAAACGGTTTCTGCTAATTTTGGTAATTTTGGGTGTGTGGGTGAGAAACGAATTTAAACCCTAAACAATGTACTGCAAGGGAGTACTTTAGATTCGAGAGATCAATCTATACAAATCCGGCCTAAACCAAGAAAAGGCCGTTCCTGACTTGCTTCGGTCACAAAGTGAAGGAGAATGGTTGATTTTGGGGAGGGAAGCGAAGAAAGTGTTGAGACCAGAATAGTTGATTCTGGAAGAGTAGTTGTTTTCTACGACTTGTATCAGAAAGTGAGAAGATAACAGATGGAAAGCTAGCAAATGTTTTCTGAGTGTTATATGCTCCTGACGTGAACTTGTTGTTCGGTGGAAATAGGTAATGCCTATTTATACAAGTCGAAGTGAAACGTACTATGGTCTCATTAAGAAATGGAAAATGGGTGAGTAAATGGGAGGAGGTGGTTACTGATAACGCCTGGAATTGATGTTCCATAAAAGAAAGTGTTTCACCATTACTCCCTGTATTTACTAACCGCCTCATCCTTATGATACTTTCTTATAACGGGCGTAGTGTACGCCACACGCTGAAAACCGCCAAACCAATACCCAATGAGCATCCCCCAGTTTGTGACATGCGTTGATGTCTCGAGTGTTTTCATGGAAAACATGTAGCATGTTGTTGTTGTCTGGAAAGTCGAGCTTGGGAGACTTGTCGGCTCGGTGACCTTCGACGGTCGAGATTTTGCATCTTAAGAGGAAAGGTAGCTGTTGATTATTGCAACCCTTCGTTTGGTAGCCAGTGTCATGAAAGCATGATCGGTATGGCTTTAATATGTCCTGGTTTAGGCGCGGCCAAAAGTTAGGGTTTTGGCTTTGTTTAGGCGTGACCAAACTAGGGTCAAAAGTTGTCATGCGTTAGCTGGTAACCTTGGAAGGATAAAATCTGCATCTTAGATGAAAAGATGGTCGTTGATCGTTGCAGGCCTTCGTTTTGGCATCCGCATAGGGAAGGACGGTATGGCGTGGAGCGGCAAGGTGGTTGGCATGCCATTGGCACATGTGGCATGGCATGCCTTGGCACGGTTTGGCGTGGCCAAAACTAGGGTTTGGGGCCAAAGGTTACCGTGCGTTGTTTGGAAACCTTGGATGGCTAGGATTTGCATCTAAGATTGAAGGGTGACCGTTGATCGTCGCACGACTTCGTTTTGGTAGCCGCATAGGGAAGGCCAGCATGGTATGGCGCGTCAAGGTGGTTGGCATGTCATTGGCACATGTGGCATGGCATGCCTTGGCGCGGTTTGGCGTGGCCAAAACTAGGGTTTTGGGCCAAAGGTTGCCATGCGTTGTCTGGCGACCTTGGACGGATAGGATTTGCATCTAAGATTGAAGGGTGGCCGTTGATCATCGCACGCCTTCGTTTTGGTACCCGCATAGGGAAGGCCGGCATGGTATGGCGTGACAAGGTGGTTGGCATGCCATTGGCACATGTGGCATGGCATGCCTTGGCGTGGACAAAACTAGGGTTTTGGGCCAAAGGTTACCATGCATTGTCTGGCGACCTTGGACGGCTAGGATTTGCATCTAGGATTGAAGGGTGGTCGTTGATCGTCGCACCCCTTCGTTTTGGTAGCCGCATAGGGAAGGTCGGCATGGTATGGCCAAGGAAAATGACGCGGACGGCTTGGCATAGTGGGGCCAAGGGTTTGGACGGCTTGGCATGGTGGGGCCAAGCCAGAATGGTGCGGGCGGCTTAGCATAATAGGGCCAAGGCAGAATGGTGCGGATGGCTTGGGATAGTGGGGCCAAGGTAGAATGGTGTCGATGGCTTGGCATGGTGGGGCCAAGGGTTTGGACGGCTTGGCATGGTAGGTCCAAGGGTTTGTCATTCCATTGGCGCATGGTGCAGCCATCATGGCTAGGGCCAAGGGTTTGGCATGACATTGGCGCATGGTGCGGCCAGCATGGCTGGCATGCCTTGGCGCGGTAAACGTGGCTGGCATGGTTTGCTATTGGCACAGTGGTGCGGCTGGAATGGTTGGCATGCCTTGGCGCGAAGATGTGGCTGGCATGGTTTTCCATTGACACAGTGGTGTGGCTGGCATGGTTGGCATGCCTTGGCGCGGTGATGTGGCTGGCATGGCGTGCCATTGGCACAGTGGTGCGGCTGGCATGGTTGGCATGCCTTGGCGCGGTAAACGTGGCTGGCATGCTTTGCCATTGGCACAGTGGTGTGGCTGGCATGATTGGCATGCCTTGGCGCGGTAAACGTGGCTGTCATGGTTTGCCGTTGGCACAGTGATGCGGCTGGCACGGTTGGCATGCCTTGGCGCGGTAGCATGAGAATTAGGGTTTGGCATGGATGATGTTAGTCAATATTAAGGGTTTTGCCGTGGAACATGACCCATGTAAAAAAAAGGTACCCCGGTAATTCTTACGTAGGCATTTTGATTGAATCAATAAATGTGCTAATGGTCATAGTGACGTCATGTCGGATGCACAGTTTTACGATTTTAAACCTAAGCTAAAAACCACCATCAACAAAGGGGCAGCAAATGAAAAAAAAATTCCTAGAGAGATTTAGGTCGAGACCATGATTGGTTTTTGAAAACCGTTCAAATTTTTTGAAATGGTGACAACTTTTGACAAATCAAGGGAAGGATGTTATTTTCTTGTTTTAAATAATTAATGAGAGCAAGGGATTGGGATGAGTGTTTTAAACACTCATTTAATGCAAAAACCAATGAGAGACTGGCTCAATGAGTGTTTTTCTGACCATGGGGAGCTAAATTAAGGAACTAAGTGGCTGATGTTTATCCGCTTGGAAAAAAAATCTCTCAAAGCGGCTGATGTTTATCCGCTTGCAGATCTTCAGCCGCTCAAGGGTGTTTTTTTTCCAAGCGGCTGATGTTCAACCACTTAGTGTCCACTGCCGCCCACTCACTCGATCCAGTGAGTATATGAATGATTATTGGTGAATGAGTGTGTGTTCTCACTCCATAATATCACCTAATTTGAGAAAATCCTGTAAGACTCGTTCATATTGAATTAAAAAACCCACTCTGTAGCTCTTTGAATTTAAGGAAATATGTATTTCATATACTGACATTTTTGCTCATCCTACTACGAAGGCACCTGTCATCTTTTTACGTCGGCCACCCACCGCGCGCAATCATATAGTATAGTATAGCGCTCCATTGTAATAGGGGAATCACATGACAATAAAAATAAATATGAGACACATTTTCCCATTTGTGGTCAAACTATGTTGACTTGGTCAAATGGTTAAAGGGGCAATCTTTCGGCGTCTACTCTGGGCATCTTCAGTGTCAGGGTCGGCTCTGCCAATAACCTTGTAATTTGAAAGTGAGAGACTCTACTAAAAGTTAAGACTAACCGACGATCAGTATAAATGGATTCTTCTTAAAAGCAAATTTGGTTGTAGTTTTGCCATCGACAAAATTGCAAAATTAATAGAAAAAACATCCGATAAACAGACATAGAGGTTTGGAAGAGTCTTGTAGTTTCATTCAGAGTTTTACTACAACATGTAGCGATGTAGTTGCAGTGATGCAGTACATAGATCCCACGAAAAAGTCATGAGTCAAAATGAAAATTTTGCTACCTTACTTTACCTGTCCAAATTGAAGTCCGAGATCATTTTGAAAATATATTATTTCATGTAGAAAACGTGCGTAAGAATTTGTTTTCCAAGAAAGTAGGAAGTGATATTATGGTTTCCATTTTCATTTGACGGCACGTGAAGAAACTAGAAACAAAATGATTTGTTTTCCTTAAAGTGGGTCCATTTAATTGGAAAGTAACGTGGGAATAAAGAGACAAAACAATTTTGTTTGCTTTAAGAATATTTTATTTCCATATGAGACAATGACAGAGGATTTTAAGATTGACTTATGATGTCGTCATGGTTTTTGGAAACCAATATAAAAGATCGAGCAGTAGAAAGGGAAGGGAGTTCATTTGTCTAACGACCATTTTTTGTCCGAGTATGAGCAGTAAACAGTTTTTTTTTTTTTTTTATAATGAACTTTAGTTCTCTCTAGTAGTGTCGAAGATGAAATCATATTTTGTATGTAGAGAAATTTTACTAGTTTTAATAATAATTATTCCTTGTCCTATATTCATTTCTTGTCATGATAATAGTTCTTCTTCATGTGTC
Organism: Papaver somniferum; assembly: GCF_003573695.1. Lineage (NCBI taxonomy): Eukaryota > Viridiplantae > Streptophyta > Magnoliopsida > Ranunculales > Papaveraceae > Papaver > Papaver somniferum. Next base: position 75,371,382 of record NC_039362.1, read on the forward strand.
CTCATACTTTTTATAATTTATATTCTCTTTCCTAGAAGACGGTATTTTTAAATGAAGAGAAAGTATTTTGAAAATACATAGAATAATATAACACGACGAGTATTTACGTGTTGCAAGTTTATAGATATATGTTTCAATAAAGACCGGGCATCAAGTCCACCGGGTTTATTATTTCGGCATTGCAAGCTGATAGAAATGGCGTAACGATCTCCAATATCTAATAAAATAGTTTTCTTTTCTAAAAAAAAGGAAAAAAAGAAAGAAAAAAAGTGTCAAAAAAAATGGAGAAGGAAAAAATTAACATGGTACGACATTAATGACCAAGATCCACGGTCTAAACCCCGTAAAGTGAAATATTATTGATTTTATTATCTTGTTTGACTAGGTAATACATATCTGTAATACTATTACATAACTATCTAGATAATCCAAGACTTAGTATTCATTTTCGTACACTAACTGCACGGTCATTTAATCTTTTTTTCATCTGTACAACCTTCACGATTACCTCGGCTCACTGCACGATCCTCGTTGTATATGGTTGAGATATTCCATAACCTTGAGACTTAAAAGTGAGATACTCCACGGATAAGACTAGCCGAAAAACAAGAATAAATGGAGAAAGAAAGAGATTAACGTGGTTCGACACTAAAGACTTATATTCGCAGACTAAACCTCATACGATAAAATACTATTGATCTTCAGTACCGACTCAGATGAGTTGCATTTACAGTAAAATTCTTATTTATAGAGTTTTTTTTTTGATCAGCGATTTATATAGATATTAATAAACCTAGATCTTATATTTTGTTTGACCATGTAGTATATATCTAAAATAATTTACGTAATTATCCATATAATCCTTTATTTGATCTTCATTTTACGCACACCAACTAGACGGTCATCAAATCTTTTCTTCATTTGTATTGCCTTCACGGTCACCTCGGCTCACTGCAGGATCAGTTTGTATATGGGCGAGATATTGTAATAACCAGTGTCGCACTGAGGAGAAGTACCCAAAGTACATCTTTGGGAAGCAACTATTTGGGGCTTCAAAAAAAGCTTTTTTGTCTGTTCTTCAATACAAAAATCAATAATATCGAGTTGGTACAGTTCATAATACTTATTTATGGTAGAGTTCATAATACTTATCTCCCAGCGTAACTTATAAGGGGTTAAAGTTGTACAGTGACCTGAGTACAGTGGTAAAGTTCTTGGGTGATGATACTAGTTATCTGAGTTCGAAACTCGCCAGCACCAAAACTCACAAGGGGCAGCAAATGTAAAAAAATTTCCTAGAGAGATTTAGGTCGAGACCGTGATTGGTTTTTGAGTTTTTGAAAACCGTTCAAATTTTTTGAAATGGTGATAACTTTTGACAAATCAAGGGAAGGATGTTATTTTCTTGTTTTAAATAATTAATGAGAGCAAGGGATTGGATGAGTGTTTTAAACACTCATTTACTGCCAAAACCAATGAGAACATGGCTCAATTAGTGTTTTTCTGACCATGTGAAGCTAAATTAAGGAACTAAGCGGCATATGTTTATCCGCTTGGAGAAACAAAATCTCTCCAAGCGGCTGAACATATGCCTCCCCGTATTTTTTTAATAATAAAACCTAATTGTGGGTCCCGATTTCAAGAGTTTTAAACTAATAAAACTCCAAAAATAGGCTTGAGCAGATTTTCAGCCACTCAGGGGTATTTTTTTTCCAAGCGGCTGATTTTCAACTACTTAGTGTCCACTGTCGCCTACTCATTCGATTCAGTGAGTGTATGAATGATTATTGATGAATGAGTATGTGCTCTCACTCCATAGTATCACCTAATTTGAGAAAATCCAGTGAGACTCATTCATACTGAATTAAAACCCTCACTCCATAGCTCTTTGAATTTAAGAAAATATGTATTTCATACACTGATGTTATTTCTCATCTTACTACGAAGGCATCCGTCATCTTTTTTCGTCGACCACCCACCGTGCGCGGTCAAATAGTATGAGGGGAATCACATGAATATAAAAATAAATATGAGGCACATTTTCCCATTTATGGTCAAACTATGTCGACTTGGTCAAATGGTTAAAGGGGCAATCTTTCAGCGTCTACTTTGGGCATCTTCAGTGTCAGGGTCGGCTGTGCCAATAACCTTGTAACTTGAAAATGAGAGACTCTACTGAAAGATAAGACCAACCGACTGTTAGGATAAAGGATTCTTCTTAAAAGCTAACCTGGTTGTAGTTTTGCCATTGACAAAGTTCCAAAATTAATAAAAAAAATATCCGATAAACAGACATAGAAATTTGGAAGAGTCGTGTAGTTTCGTTCAGATTTTTACTACAACATGTAGGGAAGTAGTTGCAGTGATGCACGTACATGGGTCCCACGAAAAACTCATGAGTCAAAATGAAAATTTTGATACCTTACTTCACCTTCCCAAATTGAAGACCGAGATCATTTTGAGATATTATTTCATGTAGAAACGCGAGTAAGAATTTGTTTTCCAAGAAAGTAGGAAGTGATATCATGGTTTCCATTTTCATTTGACGACACGTGAAGAAACTAGAAACAAAATAATTTTCTTTCCTTAAATTGAGTCCATTTAATTGGAAAGTAGCGTGGGAATAAAGAGACAAAACAATTTTGTTTGTTTGAGAAGATTTTATTTCCATATGAGACAATGGCAGAGGATTTTAAGATTGACTTATGATATCGTCATGGTTTTTGGAAACTATTATAAAAGATCGAGAAGTAGAAAGGGAAGGGTGTTCATTTGTCTAACGACCATTTATTGTCCGAGTATGAGCAGTAGACATTTTTTTTCTTTTTTTGGTAATGAACTTTAGTTCTTTCTAGTAGAATCGAAGATGAAACCATACTTTGTATGTAGAGAAATTTTACTAGTTTTAATAATAATTATTCCTTGTCCTATATTCATTTCTTGTCAAGATAATAGTTCTTCTTCATCTGTCCTCATACTTTTTTTAATTTATATTCTCTTTCTTAGAAGACGGTATTTGTAAGTGAAGAGAACTATTAGTATTTTTAAAATACATATAATAATATACCATGACAAGTATTTACGTGTTGCAAGTTTATAGATAGATGTTTCAATAAACCAGCTGATAAGCTAGCAAAACATGCTAGATTTTTTAAATTTTGTAAAGACTGGGAATCAAGTCCACCAGGTTTATTATTTCGGCATAGCAAGCTGATAGAAATGGTGTAACAATCTCCAATATCTAATAAAATAGTTTTGTTTTCTAAAAAAAAAGGAAAAAAAGAAAGAAAAGAAAAGTGTCAAAAAAATGGAGAAGGAAAAACTTAACATGGTTCAGCATTAATGACTAACATCCACGGGCTAAACCTCGTAAAGTGAAATATTATTGATCTTATTATCTTGTTTGACTAGGTAATGCATATCTAAAATACTATTACATAACTATCCAGATAAATATCCAAGACTTAGTCTTCATTTATGTACACCAACTGCACGGTCATTTAATCTTTTCTTTATCTATAAAACCTTCACGGTCACCTCGGCTCACTGCACGATCCTCGTTGTATATAGATGAGTGTGGATGGGAAAAACGATTTGCTGGTTTTTACGGAATTGAAGAGTCGACCGTGTGGAGACTCCTTGAACCGAGCGAAATGTTGAACCTCATACAGATGCACTGCAAGAAGGGAGTGCTTTAAGTTCGAGAGATCAATCTGTAAGACCCCGGCCTAAACCAAGAACAATGACCGTTCCAGAGTCAATTCGGTCACAAGAGAGGATGAGTTGATCTGTAGGAGGGAAGCTTTGAAATGCGTGAGATCAATGGTGATCTGAGATTGTAGGTGTGTTGTGAATTCAGCGTGAAAATGCTCTGAATGATTGAATTTTGCTCAATTGAGAGTAATTTCTGTGAGTTCGTGTAGACGACAGATTGTCTGTATGAACTTTGATGAGAAATTGCTCGTTTTGGCGAAATATTGTTCGAATGTTCGAAAACTGTTGTTCTTTCAATCAGGATCCAGCGATATTTTATAATGCCGGAGTTGAAAACACCATGATCCCGTGAAGTGTGACAGTTTCTGGAATCAGAGAATGGGAAATGGGGAAATCGTGTTAAAACCAATTACTCATCGTGCGGAGACTTGGTTAATTTTCCACCCACTACTTTGCTGATTCTTCCAACTGATTGCACGACTTGCTCACATTGGGACGATGAGTCCGTGTAGCGCTGAGTCGAACATGATTAGCAAATGTTCTGAAACTCATGAGTTTAACGTGTTTGCTGGGACAAGGTATCATTATAACCTAAGACGAGCAAAACTGTGTTGCTAGATTGTTGAATATTGATAGTTGAACCAATATTCTTTGATTTGAGCAAATATTGCTAGTCTGAGCGAATATTGCTAATTGAGTAAATATTGCAGGTTCGAGCGAATATTGCTAGTTCGAGCAAATATTGCTAGTTTGAACAAATATTGTTCTTTTGATGAATTGTTGGTAGCTGAACTAAATAAAATATTAATTTAAGTTACTGACTGCTGAGTCGAGCAAAATAAATATGAATGTTAATCATGGAATCAACATAAAATTATCAGAGTGTTCGAATCTGCTCAGAATCACGTTTCTGCAAAGCTCTGGATTCAAAACCCTAATTTTACTGAGATAATGATTTATTGCAAATCACATGAAAGCGGATACATGGGATGACGGGTTCACCATATAACGCCTAGATGCTCGAATGAGCAAAAACACCAAAGTCTCTTGAGGACCAGTTGGTGAAAGAATGATTAAATGCTGGTTCAATCATTTACTGAAATAATTCTCGTGTGAGCGACAAATCATAAAACTTGTTTTATGGAAAATATGAGGGACCGTCCAAGAGGTCATGAGACCGGCTCTTGGGGTCCGTGGGACCAATATATGGTCGTTTGAGCGAACTTCTAATTGTTTGGAAAGAGTTCGAACCTAATATGAGCAGCTGAGAAAATTAGGTTAAAATCATTAAAGCACGCGGGACCAGCTGTTTGCAAGCCTCATGGTCACCCTTGGTCGGTCAAGGGGATGTGCCCGTGTCACCATGATGTCCGTGCTTCAGTCCTGAGAATTTTGATATTTTCTGGTGCACGTTTGAGCAACATTTGGAGAAAATATGCAAAATCCATGGTTTTGCTGAAACCGGAAAAAATACATGAGATGATGGAAATAATAAATAAACATGTAATCACAAGGTGTGGGACCATCCAAGGCTAGGGCATGGCCGGCTGACACGCGGTCCCACATGCTTTCCCCAGTTTTATGTGATTTCATGTATTTTTCTTTGATTTTAAGGGAAATTCCATGAAACTGGAGAGTTTGGCGAAATTAGGGAACTTCCATGTGATGAGAGACATAAATTAAAATATAAAATAGGGGGTGAGAGTGCGGGACCGGCAATGGCCGTGGCATGGCCGGCCGGCCAATGGGCACAGGTCCCAAGACACTCTTCCCAATTTTATGTAATTTTGATGATTTTAGATAACTTTTCATAAAATCAAAGGGATTTGTTGAAAACCAAGATATTTTGTTGAAATCAGGGAGTTTTCATGAAATCAGGAAACCAAACACCAAATAATAATAAAATAGTGGGCGTGTGGGACCGGCTAGGGCATGGCCGGCCGGCTAGAGCCCGGTCCCACAAGTTTTTCCTAATTTTTTAATATTTTTCATGATTTTAGAGAAAATACATGAAATTAGGTAATTTTAGGGAAAATTCATAAATCAAGGAATTTTCATAATTTGAGAAAGAATAATAAACTAATGGGACGTGAGGTGTGGGACCGGCCACGACCAAGGCATGCGGCCGGCCGGCGGTCCCGCGACACCTTTCCCTAATTTTATTATTTTTGCTAAAATCATGTGATTTAGATAAAATACATGAAATTAGGTAATTTTCATGATTTTAGGGAAAATTCATAAAATCAATGAATTTTCATAATTTGAGAGAAATAATAAAATAATGGAGACGTGAGGTGTGGGGCCGGTCACGGCCAAGACATGGCCGGCTGGTGCTCGGTCCCGCGACACCTTTCTCTAATTTTATTATTTTTTGATAAAATCATGTGATTTAGATAATTTCTTTGAAATAAAGGAAATTTGCTCGAACGAGAGGATTTTCATGAGATCGTGAAAATAATAAAAATATGATAAAATATAAAATTGGGCGCGGGACTGGTCACGGCATGACCGTCCGGATGGTGAGCCTAGTCCCCTGGCGCTTTTGCTTAATATTTTATTATTATTATTTTCACTCCCTATTTTGCATAGGTTCCTCGTTCGTTCGTATTTTTGAAATGTTCGTTCGTGCATTCAAAATGCTGGTCTGTGCATTATCTGCTAATTACACTTGCACCATTTTCGTCAGGGCTTATCAGATGCCTGTTTCGTCGAATATTTATTACTAACCTGTGGAATTCTGCTGGGAAGAACCACAGATTGAAGTAACGAAATATAACGAGGAATCGTAGAATATTGCTGGATATTCAGGCCATTAATTGACGACTCGTAGAATATTGCTGGATATTCAGACGATGGCTCGTAGAATATTGCTGGATATTCAGACGATTTGAGATAATTAATTGCTGGCTCTACACTAGAAGGGCTTCCTGTCTAGGAGCATTAATTATCTGCGGGTTGAGCAATATGAACTTTCTGGAGTGTCATATTACTCTTGCATAGTCGGGTAAAACCTGGTTACATCCCGAAGACGTTGTCGCTCTATACTAGAAGACATGCTGCCTAGGAGCCGCCCAATCTTTCGATTCTATACAGTATGGGATGTGCCGTGGCCTCAGCTGAGAGACTACACATCTTCATCTTCTCTGAGAGACTTTCTCCATCAGAGGTGGCATGAGCTTTGATGCATAGAGACATGAGTATCGATACTCATCTGATTGCCGGAACTGGAGTAATTACTGAAATTGCTCAGTTTTCGTAAGATATGCCGCGGTCTCAGCTGACAGACTACACATCTACACGTACTCTGAGAGACAGCCTTCTCAGTCAGAGATTTATGGCATGAGCTTTCACGCTTTAATGAAAGACATGAGCCTCAATACTCATCCGGTTGCCGAATCTGGAGTAAATTTTTACAATTCTACCCTTTGTCGAAAATCCACTATCTATAATGAGATATTCCATAACCTTGAGACTTAAAAGTGAGAGACTCCACAGATAAGACTAGCCGAAAAACAAGAAATAAATGGAGAAAGAAAGAGATTAACGTGGTTCGACACTAAAGACCTAAATCCACAGACTAAACCTCATACGATGAAATATTATTGATCTTCAGTACCAACTCAGATGAGTTGCATTTACAGTAGAATTCTTATTTTATGGAGTTTATTTATTTATTTTTTTGATCAACGATTTATATAGTTATTAATAAACCTAGATCTTATTATTTTGTTTGACCATATAGTATATATCTAAAATACTTTACATAACTATCCATATAATCGTTGAATTGATCTTCACTTTACGTACACCAACTAAACGGTCATCAAATCTTTTCTTCATCTGTATTGCCTTCACGGTCACCTCAACTCACTGCAGGATCTGTTGTATATGAGTGACATATTGTAATAACCAGTGTCGCACTGAGGCGAAGTACCCAAAGTACATCTTTGGGAAGCAACTATTTGGGGCTTCAAAAAAAAAAGCTTTTTTGTCCGTTCTTCAATACAAAAAATCAACAATATCGAGTTGGTACAGTTCATAATACTTATCTCTGGTACAGTTCATAATGCTTATCTCTGGTACAGTTCATAATACTTATCTCCCAGTGTAACTTACAAGGGTCTAAAGTTGTACAATGACCTGAGTACAGTGGTAAAGTTGTTGGGTGATGATACTAGTGATCTGAGTTCGAAACTCGCCATCACCAAATTCTTTATTGATCAGGAAAAAAAAACTTACAAGGGGCAACAAATGAAAAAAAAATTGCCTAGAGAGATTTAGGTCGAGACCATGATTGGTTTTTGAAAACCGTTCAAATTTTTTGAAATGGTGACAACTTTTGACAAATCAGGGGAAGGATGTTATTTTCTTGTTTTAAATAATTAATGAGAGCAAGGGATTGGGATGAGTGTTTTAAACACTCATTTAATGCAAAAACCAATGAGAGACTGGCTCAATGAGTGTTTTTCTGACCATGGGGAGCTAAATTAAGGAACTAAGCGGCTGATGTTTATCCGCTTGGAGAAAAAAAATCTCTCCAAGCGGCTGAACATATGCCTCCCCGTATTTTTTTTTAATAATAAAACCTAATTGTGGGTCCCGCTTTCAAGAGTTTTAAACTAATAAAACACCAAAAATAAGCTTGTGCGGCAGATCTTCAGCCGCTCAAGGGTGTTTTTTTCCAAGCGGCTGATTTTCAACCACTTAGTGTCCACTGCCGCCCACTCACTCGATCCAGTGAGTGTATGAATGATTATTGGTGAATGAGTGTGTGTTCTCACTCTATAATAGCACCTAATTTGAGCAAATCCAGTAAGACTCGTTCATATTGAATTAAAACCCCCACTCCATAACTCTTTGAATTTAAGGAAATATGTATTTCGTACACTGATATTTTTGGTCATCCTACTACGAAGGCACATGTCATCTTTTTACGTCGGCCACCCACCGCGCGCAGTCATATAGTATAGTCTAGTGCTCCATTGTAATAAGGGAATCACATGACAATAAAAATAAATATGAAGCACACTTTCCCATTTGTGGTCAAACTATGTTGACTTGGTCAAATGGTTAAAGGGGCAATCTTTTGGCGTCTACTTTGGGCATCTTCAGTGTCAGGGTCGGCTCTGCCAATAACCTTGTAACTTGAAAGTGAGAGACTCTACTGAAAGTTAAGACTAACCGACTGTTAGTATAAATGGATTCTTCTTAAAAGCTAATTTGGTTGTAGTTTTGCCATCGAAAAAATTGCAAAATTAATAAAAAAAGCATCCGATAAAAAGACAGAGAGATTTGGAAGAGTCGTGTAGTTTCATTCAGAGTTTTACTACAACATGTAGCGAAGTAGTTGCAGTGATGCAGTACATGGGTCCCACGAAAAAGGCATGAGTCAAAATGAAAATTTTGCTACCTTACTTCACCTACCCAAATTGAAGTCCGATATCATTTTGAAAATATATTATTTCATGTAGAAAACGCGAGTAAGGATTTGTTTTCCAAGAAACTAGGAAGTGATATAATGGTTTCCATTTTCATTTGACGGCACGTGAAGAAACTAGAAACAAAATTATTTGCTTTCCTTAAAGTAGGTCCGTTTAATTGGAAAGTAGCGTGGGAATAAAGAGACAAAATAATTTTGTTCTTTTGAGAAGATTTTATTTCCATAATGAGACAATGGCATAGGATTTTAAGATTGACTTATGATGTCGTCATGGTTTTTAGAAACCATTATAAAAGATCGAGCAGTAGAAATGGAAGGGAGTTCATTTGTCTAACGACCATTTATTGTCTGAGTATGAGCAATAGACAGTTTTTTTCTTTTTTTGGTAATGAACTTTAGTTCTTTCTAGTAGGGTCAAAGATGAAACCATATTTTGTATGTAGAGAAATTTTACTAGTTTTAATAATAATTATTCCTTGTCTTATATTCATCTCTTGTCAAGATAATAGTTCTTCTTCATCTGTCCTCATGATTTTTTAATTTATATTCTCTTTCTTAGAAGACGGTATTTTTAAGTGAAAAGAACTATTAGTATTTTTAAAATACATAGAATAATATACCATGACGAGTATTTACGTGTTGCAAGTTTATAGATAGATGTTTCAATAAACCAGCTGATAAGCTAGCAAAACATGCTAGAGTTTTTAAAATTTCTAAAGACTGGGCATCAAGTCCACCGGGTTTATTATTTCGGCATAACAAGATGATAAAAATGGTGTAACAATCTCCAATATCTAATAAAATAGTTTTCTTTTCTAAAAAAAAAGAAAAAAAGAAAAAGAAAAGAAAAGTGTCAAAAAAATGGAGAAGGAAAAACTTAACATGGTTCGGCATTAATGACCAACATCCACGGGCTAAACCTAATAAAATAAAATATTATTGATCTTATTATCTTGTTTGACTAGTTAATGCATATATACAATACTATTACATACCTATCCAGATATATATCCAAGACTTAGTCTTCATTCATGTACACCAACTGCACGGTCATTTAATCTTTTCTTCATCTATAAAACCTTCACGGCACCTCGGCTCACTGCAAGATCCTCGTTGAATATGGATGAGATATTCCATAACCTTGAGACTCAAAAGTGAGAGACTCCACGGATAAGACTAACCGAAAAACAAGAAAGAAATGGAGAAAGAAAGAGATTGACGTGGTTCGACACTAAAGACCTATATCCACAGACTAAACCTCATATGATGAAATATTATTGATCTTCAGTACCGACTCAGATGAGTTGCATTTACAGTAAAATTCTTATTTTTTAGAGTTTTTTATTTATTTTTTTGATCAACGATTTATATAGTTATTAATAAACCTAGATCTTATTATTTTGTTTGACCATGTAGTATATATCTAAAATACTTTACATAACTATCCATAAAATCCTTGAATTGATCTTCATTTTACGTACACCAACTAAACGGTCATCAAATCTTTTCTTCATCTGTATTTCCTTCACGGTCACCCCGGCTCACTGCAGGATCAGTTGTATATGTGCGAGATATTGTAATAACCAGTGTCGCACTGAGGCGAAGTACCCAAAGTACATCTTTGGGAAGCAACTATTTGGGGCTTCAAAAAAAGCTTTTTTGTCCGTTCTTCAATACAAAAAATCAACAATATCGAGTTGGTACAGTTCATAATACTTATCTCTAGTACAGTTCATAATGCTTATCTCCCAGCGTAACATACAAGGGGCTAAAGTAATACAATGACCTGAGAACAGTGGTTAAGCTTTTGGGTGATGATACTAGTGATCTTAGTTCAAAACTCGCCAGCACCAAATTTTTTACCGATAAAAAAAAAGAAATTTTTTTTTTGAAGTGGCAGCAAATGGAAAGAAATTACCTAGAGAGATTTAGGTCGAGACCGTGATCGGTTTTTGAGTTTTGAAAACCGTTCATTTTTTTTGAAATAGTGACAACTTTTGGCAAATCAAGGGAAGGATGTTATTTTCTTGTTTTAAATAATTAATGAGAGCGGGGGATTTGATCGAGTGTTTTAAACACTCATTTAAACACTCATTTACGGCCGAAACCAATGAGAGACTGGCTCAATGAGTGTTTTTCTGACCATGGGAAGCTAAATTAAGGAACTAAGCGGTTGATGTTTATCTGTTTGGAGGAAAACAATCTCTCCAAGCGGCGGAACATATGCATCCCTGTTTTTTTAATAATAAACCTAATTGCGGGTCCCGCTTACAAGAGTGTTAAACTAATAAAACTTTATAAATAGGCTTGAGCGGCAGACCTTCAGCCGCTCAAGGATGTTTTTTTTTCCAAGGGGTTGATTTTCAACCAATTAGTGTCCATCACCGCCTACTCATTCGATCCAGTGAGTGTATGAATGATTATTGATGAATGAGTGTGTGTTTTCACTCCATAATAGCACCTAATTTGAGCAAATCTATTAAGACTCATTTATATTGAATTAAAACCTTCACTCCATAGCTCTTTGAATTTAAGAAAATATGTATTTCATACACTGATATTTTTGTTCATCCTACTACGAAGGCATCCGTCATCTTTTTTCGTCGGCCACCCACCACGCGCAGTCATATAGTATTGTCTAGTGCTCCATTGTAATAAGGAAATCACATGAAAATAAAAATAAAAGATGAGGCACATTTTCCCATTCGTGGTCAAACAATGTTGACTTGGTCAAATGGTTAAAGGGGCAATCTTTCGGCGTTTACTATGGACATCTTCAGTGTCAGGGTCGGCTGTGCCAATAACCTTGTAACTTGAAAGTGAGAGACTCTACTGAAAGATAAGACTAACCGACTGTTAGGATAAATGGATTCTTCTTAAAAGCTAATCTGGTTGTAGTTTTGCCATCGACAAAGTTCCAAAATTAATAAAGAAAATCTCCGATAAACATACATAGAAATTTGGAAGAGTCGTGTAGTTTTGTTCAGAGTTTTACTACAACATTTGTCAAAGTAGTTGCAGTGATGCACGTACATGGGTCCCACGAAAAACTCATGAGTCAAAATGAAAAATTTGCTACCTTACATCACCTTGAAGACCGAGATCATTTTCAGATATTATTTCATGTAGAAAACGCGAGTAAGAATTTGTTTTCCAAGAAAGTAGGAAGTGATATCATGGTTTCCATTTTCATTTGACGACACGTGAATAAACTAGAAACAAAATGATTTGCTTTCCTTAAAGTGGGTCCATTTAATTGGAAAGTAGCGTGGGAATAAAGAGACAAAACAATTTTGTTTGTTTGAGAAGATTTTATTTCCATATGAGACAATGGCATAGGATTTTAAGATTAACTTTTGATGTCGTCATGGTTTTTGGAAACCATTATAAAAGATCGAGCAGTAGAAAGGGAAGGGAGTTCATTTGTCTAACGACCATTTATTGTCCGAGTATGAGCAGTAGACAGTTTTTTTCTTTTTTTTGGTAATGAACTTTAGTTCTTTCTATTAGGGTCGAAGATGAAACCATATTTTGTATGTAGAGAAATTTTACTAGTTTTAATAATAATTATTCCTTGTCCTATATTCATCTCTCGTCAAGATAATAGTTCTTCTTCATCTGTCCTCATACTTTTTTTTAATTTATATTCTCTTTCTTAGAAGACGATATTTTTAAGTGAAGAGAACTATTAGTATTTTTTAAAATACATAAAATAATATACCATGACGAGTATTTATGTGTTGCAAGTTTATAGATAGATGTTTCAATAAACCATCTGATAATTTAGCAAAACATGCTAGATTTTTTAAATTTTCTAAAGACTGGGCATCAAGTACAACAGGTTTATTATTTCGGCATAGCAAGCTGATAGAAATGGTGTAACAAACTCCAATATCTAATAAAATAGTTTTATTTTCTAAAAAAAGGAAAAAAGAAAAAGAAAAAGAAAAGAAAAGTGTCAAAAAAAATGGAGAAGGAAAAACTTAACATGGTTCGGCATTAATGACCAACATCCACGGGCAAAACCTCGTAAAGTGAAGTATTATTGATCTTATTATCTTGTTTGACTAGGTAATGCATATCTATAATATTATTACATAACTATCCAGATAAATATCCAAGACTTAGTCTTCATTTATGTACACCAACAACACAGTCATTTAATCTTTTCTCCGTCTATAAAACCTTCACGGTCACCTCGGCTCACTGCACGATCCTCGTTGTATATAGATGAGATATTCCATAACCTTGAGACTTAAAATTGAGAGACTCCACGGATAAGACTAGTCGAAAAACAAGAAATAAATGGAGAAAGAAAGGGATTACCGTGGTTTGACACTAAAGACCTATATCCACAGACTAAACCTCATACGATGAAATATTATTGATCTTCAGTACCGACTCAGATGAGTTGCATTTATAGTAAAATTCTTATTTTATAGAGTTTTTTTTTATTTTTTTGATCAACGATTTATATAGTTATTAATAAACCTAGATCTTATTATTTTGTTTGACCATGTAGTATATATCTAAAATACTTTACATAACTATCCATATAATCCTTGATCTTCATTTTACGTATACCAACTAAACGGTCATCAAATCTTTTCTTCATATGTATTACCTTCATGGTCACCTCGGCTCACTGCAGGATCAGTTGTATATGGGCGAGATATTGTAATAACCAGTGTCGCACTGAGGCGAAGTACCCAAAGTACATCATTGGGAAGCAACTATTTGGGGGTTCAAAAAAAGCTTTTTTGTCCGTTCTTCAATACAAAAAATCAACAATATTGAGTTGGTACAGTTCATAATACTTATCACTGGTACAATTCATAATGCTTATCTCTGGTACAGTTCATAATACTTATCTCCCAGTGTAACTTACAAGGGGCTAAAGTTGTACAATGAACTGAGTACAGTGGTACAGTTGTTGGGTGATGATACTAGTGATCTGATTCGAAACTCACCAACACCAAATTCTTTATGGATCAGGAAAAAAAACTTACAAGGGGTAGCAAATGAAAAAAAATTGCCTAGAGAGATTTAGGTCGAGACCATGATTGGTTTTTGAAAACCGTTCAAATTTTTTGAAATGCTGACAATTTTTGACAAATCAAGGGAAGGAAGTTATTTTCTTGTTTTAAATAATTAATGAGAGCAAGGGATTGGAATGAGTGTTTTAAACACTCATTTAATGCAAAAACCAATGAGAGACTGGCTCAATGAGTGTTTTTCTGACCATGAGAAACTAAATTAAGGAACTAAGCGGCTGATGTTTATACGCTTGGAGAAAAAAAAAATCTCTCCAAGCGGTTGAACATATGCCTCCCCGAATTTTTTTAATAATAAAACCTAATTGTGGGTCTCGCTTTCAAGAGTTTTAAACTAATAAACTCCAAAAATAGGCTTACGCGGCAGATTTTCAGCCGCTCAAGGGTGTTTTTTCCAAGCGGATGATTTTCAACCACTTAGTGTCCACTGCCGCCCACTCACTCGATCGAGTGAGTGTATGAATGATTATTGGTGGATGAGAGGTGTTCTCACTCCATAATAACACCTAATTTGAGCAAATCCAATAAGACTCGTTCATATTGAATTAAAACCCGCACTCCGTAGCTCTTTGAATTTAAGGAAATATGTATTTCATGCACTGATATTTTTGCTCATCCTACTACGAAGGCACCTGTCATCTATTTACGTCGGCCACCCACCGCGCGCAGTCATATAGTATAGTCTAGTGCTCCATTGTAATAGGGGAATCACATGACAATAAAAATAAATATGAGGCACATTTTCCCATTTGTGGTCAAACTATGTTGACTTGGTCAAATGGTTAAAGGGGCAATCTTTCGGCGTCTACTTGGGCATCTTCAGTGTCAGGGTAAGCTCTGCCAATAACCTTGTAACTTGAAAGTGAGAGACTCTACTGAAAGTTAAGACTAACCGACTGTTAGTATAAATGGATTCTTCTTAAAAGCTAATTTGGTTGTAGTTTTGCCATCGACAAAATTCCAAAATTAATTAAAAAAAGCATCTGATAAACAGACAGAGAGATTTGGAAGAGTCGTGTAGTTTCATTCAGAGTTTTATTACAACATGTAGAGAAGTAGTTGCAGTGATAATAGTTCTTCTTCATGTGTCCTCATACTTTTTATAATTTATATTCTCTTTCCTAGAAGACGGTATTTTTAAGTGAAGAGAACTATTAGTATTTTGAAAATACATAGAATAATATAGCACGACGAGTATTTACGTGTTGCAAGTTTATAGATAGATGTTTCAATAAACCAGCTTATAAGCTAGCAAAACATGCTAGATTTTTTAAAATTTCTAAAGACTGGGCATCAAGTCCACCGGGTTTATTATTTCGGCATCGCAAGCTGATAGAAACGCTGTAACGATCTCCAATATCTAATAAAATAGTTTTCTTTTCTAAAAAAAAAAATGCCAAAAAGAATGAAAAAAGAAAATATTAACATGGTTCGGCATTAATGACCAACATCCACGAACTAAACCCCGTAAAGTGAGGTATTATTGATCTTATTATCTTGTTTGACTAGGTAATATATATCTGTAATACTATTGCATAACTATCTAGATAATCCAAGACTTAGTCTTCATTTACGTACACTAACTGCACAGACATTCAATCATTTCTTCATCTGTACAACCTTCACGGTCACCTCGGCTCACTGCACGATCCTCGTTGTATATGGATGAGATATTCCATAACCTTGAGACTTAAATGTGAGAGACTCCACGGATAAGACTAGCCGAAAAACAAGAAATAAATGGAGAAAGAAAGAGATTAACGTGGTTCGACACTAAAGACCTATATCCACAGACTAAACCTCATACGATGAAATATTATTGATCTTCAGTACCGACTCAGATGAGTTGCATTTACAGTAAAATTCTTATTTATAGAGTTTTTTTTTATCAGTGATTTATATAGTTATTAATAAACCTAGATCATATTATTTTGTTTGACCATGTAGTATATATCTAAAATAATTTACATAACTATCCATATAATCCTTGATTTGATCTTCATTTTACGTACACCAACTAGACGGTCATCAAATCTTTTCTTCATCTGTATTACCTTCATGGTCACCTCGGCTCACTGCAGGATCAGTTGTATATGGGCGAGATATTGTAATAACCAGTGTCGCACTGAGGCGAAGTACCCAAAGTACATCTTTGGGAAGCAACTATTTGGGGGGTTCAAAAAAAGCTTTTTTGTCCGTTCTTTAATACAAAAAATCAACAATATCGAGTTGGTACAGTTCATAATACTTATATCTGGTACAGTTCATAATGCTTATCTCTGGTACAGTTCATAATACTTACCTCCCAGTGTAACTTACAAGGGGCTAAAGTTGTACAATGAGCTGAGTACAGTGGTAAAGTTGTTGGGTGATGATACTAGTGATCTGAGTTCGAAACTTGCCAGCACCAAATTCTTTATGGATCAGGAAAAAAAACTTACAAGGGGTAGCAAATGAAAAAAAAAATTCCTAGAGATATTTAGGTCGAGACCATGATTGGTTTTTGAAAACCGTTCAAATTTTTTGAAATGGTGACAACTTTTGACAAATCAAGGGAAGGATGTTATTTTCTTGTTTTAAATAGTTAATGAGAGCAAGAGATTGGAATGAGTGTTTTAAACACTCATTTAATGCAAAAACCAATGAGAGACTGGCTCAATGAGTGTTTTTCTGACCATGAGAAGCTAAATTAAGGAACTAAGCGGCTGGTGTTTATCCGCTTGGAGAAAAAAAAATCTCTCCAAGCGGTTGAACATATGCCTCCCCGCATTTTTTTTAATAATAAAACCTAATTGTGGGTCTCGCTTTCAAGAGTTTTAAACTAATAAACTCCAAAAATAGGCTTGTGCGGCAAATTTTCAGCCGCTCAAGGGTGTTTTTTTCCAAGCGGCTGATTTTCAACCACTTAGTGTCCACTGCCGCCCACTCACTCGATCCAGTGAGTGTATGAATGATTATTGGTGAATGAGTGTGTGTTCTCACTCCATAATATCACCTAATTTGAGCAAATCCAGTAAGACTCATTCATATTGAATTAAAACCCCCACTCCGTAGCTCTTTGAATTTGAGTAAATATGTATTTCATACACTGATATTTTTGCTCATCCTACTACGAAGGCACCTGTCATCTATTTACGTCGGCCACCCACCGCGCGCAGTCATATAGTATAGTCTAGTGCTCCATTGTAATAGGGGAATCACATGACAATAAAAATAAATATGAGGCACATTTTCCCATTTGTGGTCAAACTATGTTGAATTGGTCAAATGGTTAAAGGGGCAATCTTTCGGCGTCTACTTGGGCATCTTTAGTGTCAGAGTAAGCTCTGCCGATAACCTTGTAACTTGAAAGTGAGAGACTCTACTGAAAGTTAAGACTAACCGACTGTTAGTATAAATGGATTCTTCTTAAAAGCTAATTTGGTTGTAGTTTTGCCATCGACAAAATTGCAAAATTAATAAAAAAAAAGAATCTGATAAACAGACAGAGAGATTTAGGGGTGCACATATCCTACCCTTACACGCCACCCTATCCTAACCGTCACAATTTTTACCCGTATCCTATCCTACCCGATAATTGACGGGTAGGGTGACGGTTAAACTTTATCTTATCCGTCGTCAAATGGGTAGGGTGACGGATAAAACCCGAAATTATCCTACCCTACCCGCTTACCCGCCTGATATATTTAAAAGACCAAATAATCCCTATTCTTTATTTTGTCTCGTGTCCATTGTACCGTTATTTTAAAACAAACAAGGGGTAAAATGTTAACTCCATTTCTTTTGTCAAGTCGATCTAAATCTAAACAGAAAATTATCATTTCTCGTTTTCTCCTTCAACCATTTCTTCCACCCTGTTCTTTTTCAATAGAATCTCAGGTAAATCTTTGAAGTACCCGAAATCATCCATGGCTTTGAGATTAATAGATAGGGTTTGAGGATGATTCTTGTGAATTCATAACACAGAAGCATAAAACCCTTTTTTGCTACACCTCTCAAGTTACATATCAAATTCAAAGTTGTTAACGGATCTCGTTGAGAACCCTATGCTCGGTTGATTTAAGGTAAGATCTAATTTCAAAGTTGATTTTGTTCATTTATTTTTTTGTGTTAAATTGATTGACAAAATCATAGGGTTTTACGATTTCATGCATGTTGCTGGATACGATATTAGGTAATCTTAATTGATTAGGACAGTTCATATATATGATTGATTGGAAATAGTTCCAATCATAGCTAATCTTAATTGAGATTATCGATGTACATTGTTTGATATGAATTTGTTGCAGAATACGATGAATCTGAGAGTGCAAAGCTAATGAAGGGTTTAATAAGTGGTTCTTCCTCCTCCTCCTCCTCGATTAATTCCTAATTTGAAATCCAAACTAATTTTCAGGTGAAAATTCACTAAACCCAGATTTCCTTTTCCATTTTTACATAGAAAATCGATCCGGGTATCTTTAATTTTGCATTTTGATAACATTACTTGTGGGAATTATGCATCTTATTTTGATTTTAGGAATTTTGGGTAGAAATGCTTTTATTATTATCAATTACCAATATTTCTGTAACTTACCACAATCAATATTTCTGTAGCTTTGAATGTGTTGGCAGGTTTCTGCTCATAGTTGAGAACCCACCTCCCTATTAATATCTTGCATTTTCCTCCCATGTTGAATGTGTTGGCAGTATAATCTACTAGTTTAAGTGTAGGCTAATATTGCAGTAATTCTTCAACTTCAATACAGGTTCAAGTTCAATCGGTGTTACTTTTTAAGGTCAAAGTAGTCTATTTGTGGATTCTTTTCTGCGGAGGGTCCTTATTAGTTTAGTTTTTCGATTACCATGTGTAACTAGTATAGGTTCAGTTCAAGAGTTGACAGGGTCTGCTTAAACACTAAGACTCAAATAATCGAGCTGGAGTATGTGTTTGAATCATGTTATTGTTACATCATTTAATAATCCTGTTATCATTTGCCATATAGTACCTGTTATTAATTGTTTGTTTCGATATCAAATATGTACCGAAGCTTCAATAGAGAATTTTAAGTGATTACATTTTGGTGCTTCAAGTATTAAGCTATACCAACTCCTACTTAGTTGTGATTCTTTATTCCATGATCAGGTATATCCGGAAGCAGCAGTTAGTAGATGTAACTGAGATCTTCAACTTACTCAACTGGTAAAAGAAGCAACGGCTTGTTAAGTCTATCTGGTTCTTGTCCTCTTTTTAACCCTATTTTGGTATGTGACTGACTCGCCTGCTTTTCAGATAGTCTATACATATTGCTCATAACTATATGTGATTCCTGGAAGAACAAGGGGTTTTGTAGTCTACTTCAAAGTTTGCTTACTCACTGCACTCTCTACAGTCTACATCACCCCAAACAACTGCATGTGTCTAGAACCCATCTCACTATGAGATGTGATTGCTCATAAATATGTCATATGTAGTCATCTATGTCCAACTTATTTTTTATTTTTTTTTGCCTTATCTTGAATTTGATTTGTTCAGTATGGATAGTAATTACTTCTTTTTTCCCCATTACTTTTGGATAAGTAATAACTTGCTATTATTTGAAAATGATCTCTTGGTTTTTTCATCTACATTTTGGATGGAGTACAAAACTACAATGATTCTGAAAATATAATTACAGATTGCAAGCATGTGAATACACACTAAGGCTTAGCAAACCAAAGCTTGAGTTTATTTGAGATTAGTCCCGCTGTTGATTTCAGAAATTCTAACCCTTATTAAGAACTCTTTCCTAACAACAGTATTTATTAGGTCTCCATAAGTTAGGATCTTTACATTTCCCATCAGCAGAAAGAAAGCAAGATAGACTAGATTATAATTAAAACGTCATTTATCATTTAAAATAAATCCAAGCTACTGCAACGTAATCCTTACTGATACATTTTATCTTCCCCGGGTTTGGCAATTCTCATGATGTTATGCTTTTATTTGTAAAGCTGTGTGCATTTGGAATTTCGTAATTTGTTTAGAGCTCGATCGGTGTGTTCTGCTGCGTAAGGCTGATAATTTTTCTTCACATCAGGAAAAGTCACTAAACATGGTTTAGTTTGTGCAGGCTTAGTGTGAGGAAACATGGTTGAGATTACAGAAGTGATGTCAACGAGACCTCTTATTCCCTCTTAAGTTGCATCTCAATCTGTGCAACGAAGGGCCAGTGCAGTTGCATCTCTTCCACCTCCACCTCCACCATCTTCTCAAACTGAGGTCAGAGAAAGTATGAGGCGGAAGAGAACATCTTGGGTATGGAATCATTTCGAAAAGAATGTTGATGAAGTTTGTATTACATGGGGGAAGTGTAACTACTGTGAAGGTGGTAAATATAAGGCTGGTGGTAAGGAGTATGGAACATCTAATTTGAACTGGCATTTGACTAAGTGTCAGAAGTATTTGGATACACTAGAATCTGCACAGTTGGGACAACACTCTCTCGGTCAGCCTAGCAATCTGGGAGATAAGGAACGTATGGTTGGGGATACATTTTGTCAAGAAGCATGTAGGAGAGCCTTGATAAATTTCATAATCACAGATGAACAATCTTTCCGGATGGTTGAAGGTGAAGGGTTCATAGCATTTTGTAGGTATCTTGAGCCGAGGTTCAAACTTCCATCTCGGATGACCGTTTATCGTGATATCTGCAGGCGGTTTGTGAATGAAAAGGCAAAGTTGGTAAAATATTTCAAGGTGAACAAGGTTAGAGTTTGTCTCACAACAGATACTTGGACGTCCATTCAGAACTACAACTACATGGTAGTTACTGCCCACTTTATCGATAACCAATGGAAATTACACAAAAGAATTATATGTTTTTGTTTAATCACTAGTCATGGAGGTGAACATATTGGAAGTACATTGGAGAAGTGTTTGATCGAGTGGGGTCTTGAGAGAGTGTTCACCATCACTCTCGATAATGCATCTGCAAATAAAAAAGCAATAGAATATGTCAAGGAGAGAGTTGTAAGTTGGGGATCATCAATTGTTGGAGGTAAACATTTGCATGTTAGATGTGATGCCCACGTATTAGCTTTAGTTGTTAAGGATGAGTTGAATAAGTATAATACTTCAGTAGCCAGAATCAGATCAGTGGTTAAATACGTCACAGCCTCTCCTGCTAGGATGAATAGGTTCTTAGAAGCTGTATTTAACGAAAGAATTGAGTATAAAAAGGGATTAATGTTATACGTGAAAACAAGATGGAACTCCATTTATTTGATGTTGGAAGCTACGGAAAATATGAAAAGGCCTTTATAAGGCTAGGACGGTCGGATAAAGCATTTCGTGAGAGGTTTGTCTTCGATATTCCCGGTGAACCAGAAATGGGTGTTAATATTGATGATATTGACTGTACAGACGTTCCTGATGAATATGAATCTAGTTCTTCTGATTCTGATGCTCCTGAAGAACCCGTAGATGGTCGGAGAAAATCCAAGAAGAAAAAGCCTCGCGTGCATGCTCCTGAAAAGTATGATTGGGATAATGCTCAAGTCCTAGTTTAGTTTTTACAGGTATTTTATCTTTCTTTATCAACCATTTTAGAACTGATTGCATGAAACAAAACAAAGTATGAAACTTAGATTACTAGTCATATGTTTTAGAGTAGACCTTTCTTACCAAATGTTTGGTAGTGACTACTGAAACAAAGTAAACTGACTACTGAAAAATACTCCCAAATTTTTGTGAACTTACTGCTATTTTTCATTTTAGATAATCTGAAGTTAAATTTAAGAATCCAACATATCCAATTGGATGCTGTTCCCTAACCAGTGTGGTAGGATTTCATTCTAGTCCTCTAACCGAAGTAAAGTAACGGAGTGGTGGGCTAATAATTGTGCAACATTATTTTGTCTCTCTTGGAGTGAAACTGCACACCCAATAATCAAAACATTTTAGAACTTGAATATAATCTTATATATGTTCTTATGAATCCAGTTCACTGCTTCCATACGACTATTAAGAGCAATTACATTTTTGTTGTTACTCTGTAGTATTTGTACATTTGTTTGGAATGACGCAAGTCAAGTAGTTAAGAAATCAAACTCTCGTTGTTATGAAATCCAGTGGGAACATAGTTCATAGGCTACTAGTACTTAAAGGTTCAAACATGGAGAAGTATTGTGCTACTCTCCTATTTTCTTTATTGTTTTTCAATCTTAATTAGTTGTAGTATTTGAGTTTTCAGTACTTGCTTGGTGTTCCGAGCTATGTTGATGATTGAATTCACAGACTCTGTTAGAAGTACCGTTTTATCTCATATATGTGTATTCTTTACAAGTTGTTGAATGAGATTGTCCAGACTTTGAAATATGCATCGTAGATATTACTCTATTGGAATTTTGAAATTTCGAGAAACTTACTTAGATAACAATTAAAACTGTTTCTACAGGTATTTTTTGAAGCCACTGTTGAGTTTTCTGGTTCTACGTATGTCACTTCGCATACATTTTTGGAAGAAATTTGTGATGTACGTGGAGAGTTAAATGAATGTCAAAAATATCATTATGATCCTCACTTAAGCCATATGGGTGAGAAGATGTTACTTAAATAAAACAAGTATTGGGGTGAGTATAAAGACATGAATGCTTTATTGTTTATTTCTGTGCTTTCTTGATCCAAGAGAAAAAGAACGTAGAATGCAAGTAATACTAAAAGACTTGATTATACATGATATTCCTTGAATGAAACAAAGATTGGTAAAAAATTGGTTAGATAAAGTGAAAGAGGATTTTAATGAAATATATACAGCTTACAAGGCAGAATATTCAGGTGTAAGAAGTGTGTTAGCCTCGTCAGAATATGTAGGTGAAACTGGTGGTAGTCCTAGTCAAGAGAGATCTAGTTCTAGTTCTACGTTACAAGAAAGAAGCTTCAAAGTTTGATATATTGACTTGGTGGAAAAGCAATGCTGCAAGGTTTGATATTCTGTCACTTATAGCAAGAGACATACTTGTTATTCCCGTCTCTTCAGTTGCAAGTGAATCTGCTTTCAGTACTGGAAAGCGAATACTTGGTCATTTCCCTAGTTCTTTAAGACCCCGAACTGTGGAAGCATTGATTCTCCTACAGAACTGGTTGAGGACGCCGATTGATATGGATCCATCTACACTAGGAGCTGAAGAGAAGGAGGATGACGTCTTAGAGTCAGGTATGGAACTTGTTGTTAGTATATTGCATGAATAAATGTATGAATTTGAGTGCATTCAATCATATTCATTGTCAAATGGTAGTTTCAGGGTTTATCAAAGATACATATGCATCAAGTAGACTCGTACATTTTTTCTCAACTGCTCAATTCATCCATTCAAACCATCTGTTTCACATTGTAAATCAGATTAAAAACTCAAATAGGTTTACTTGGAATGTTGTTATGAACTGAGTTCGCCTAATATTGATCACTGTAGGAATATAACAGGTATTGGCTTTCTAGGGTGTGCACAGTCTTTGACCCTTCTTGAAGCACGCGGGTGCGAACTTACACCAGAAGGGTTTCATTTTATACATCTAATGAATAGTTGTTTTTCTGGATTTTAATGAATTGTCACAGGGGCTTTACCCCATACATTTAGTTAAACTTTCCCCCTATGCTAGTTTAGCGTACAGCAAGCACCAGGCACATAGTACAATTTCAAATAGAACATTGGTAAACATTAGTCTGCAGTTCCTGTACCTCCTTGAGAAGTTTTCAGGTCTACCTACCTTGTCAAAATTACTGTCTC
The DNA here is from genome assembly GCF_003573695.1 of Papaver somniferum. NCBI lineage: Eukaryota > Viridiplantae > Streptophyta > Magnoliopsida > Ranunculales > Papaveraceae > Papaver > Papaver somniferum. Next base: position 75,395,337 of record NC_039362.1, read on the forward strand.
AAATTTTTTTTTTGCAATTTGTACAATTAATCACTTCCACATTGTGTTTCATGCTTCCCTTGCTTCAGCCTCTTGTTGTTGATGGTCTTTGGATAAGCTGTAGTGTATACAATGCAAAAAATTAGAATCTCCCTTAACTATGAATACTTAGCCTTAACCACTCATGTTTCAACTGTTGTTATGCAGATTTATTTGGTGATCTTAGTATGTATTCCATCCTCGTAGATGATGATTGAAGAAGAAGGTCATATGAAGAGCTTTTGGTGATGATACTTCTATATGAAGAACAAGGTTATGTAAAGAACATGAAATTATGCTGGGATTCATCGTCGACTTTGAAAAGAATGGAACTCTTGTTTCTTGAGACTACAAATTGATTTGTGCCTGGCAGGATGTTTTTGTCTGTTCATTTTTCCCTAGTTAGATTGGAAGTACCATTGGGTACATATTTAGATAGGCTGTTGCAAGATTATTCTTTTTCTATTTTGCTTTTTGGGAAACACTTTTTGTATACACAGTCAAGGTAGTAACTATGAACCACAAAGTCCAGAACATAGTAGAAAGTAGGAACCATAACATAGAAGGAGGAAAAAAACGATTATACCCGCTACCCTATCCTACCCGACCCGCCAAATAATGGGTCGGGTAGGGTCTTACCCGTTTAATGGCGGGTAGGGCGGCGGGTAAAAAATTTCTTACCCGCAATTTAGCGGGTAGGGTGGCGAAATAGGCCATATCCTACCACCCTACCCGTTGTGCAGCCCTATAGAGATTTGGAAGAGTCATGTAGTTTCTTCAGAGTTTTACTACAACATGTAGCGAAGTAGTTGCAGTGATGCAGTACATGGGTCCCACGAAAAAGTCATGAGTCAAAATGAAAATTTTGCTACCTTACTTCACCTGCCCAAATTGAAGTCCGAGATCATTTTGAAAATATATTATTTCATGTAGAAAACACGAGTAAGAATTTTTTTTCCAAGAAAGTAGGAAGTGATATTATGGTTTCCATTTTCATTTGACGGCACGTGAAGAAACTAGAAACAAAATGATTTGCTTTCCTTACCTTAAAGTGGGTCCATTTAATTGGAAAGTACCGTGGGAATAAAGAGACAAAACAATTTTGTTTGCTTTGAGAAGATTTTATTTCCATATGAGACAATGGCAGAGGATTTTAAGATTGACTTATGATGTCGTCATGGTTTTTGGAAACCAATATAAAAGATCGAGCAGTAGAAAAGGAAGGGAGTTAATTTGTCTAACGACCATTTTTTGTCCGAGTATGAGCAGTAGACAGTTTTTCTCTTTTCTTTTGTAATGAACTTTATTTCTCTCTAGTAGTGTCGAAGATGAAATCATATTTTGTGAGAGAAATTTTACTAGTTTTAATAATAATTATTCCTTGTCCTATATTCATCTCTTGTCATGATAATAGTTCTTCTTCATGTGTCCTCATACTTTTTATAATTTATATTCTCTTTCCTAGAAGACAGTATTTTTAAGTGAAGAGAACTATTAGTATTTTGAAAATACATAGAATAATATAGCACGACGAGTATTTACATGTTACAAGTTTATAGATAGATGTTTCAATAAACCAGCTGATAAGCTAGCAAAACATGCTAGATTTTTTAAAATTTCTAAAGACTGGGAATCAAGTCCACCGGGTTTATTATTTCGGCATCGCAAGCTGATAGAAACGGTGTAGCGATCTCCAATATCTAATAAAATAGCTTTCTTTTCTAAAAAAATAAAAAAGAAAAAGAAAAAAAATGTCAAAAAGAATGGAAAAGGAAAAAATAAACATGGTTCGGCATTAATGACCAACATCCACGGGCTAAACCCCGTAAAGTGAAATATTATTGATCTTATTATCTTGTTTGACTAGGTAATATATATCTGTAATACTATTGCATAACTATCTAGATAATCCAAGACTTAGTCTTCATTTACGTACAATAACTGCACAGTCATTCAATCATTTCTTCATCTGTACAACCTTCACGGTCACCTCGGATCACTGCTCGATCCTCGTCGTATATGGATGAGATATTCCATAACCTAGAGACTTAAAAGTGAGAGACTCCATGGATAAGACTAGCCGAAAAACAAGAAATAAATGGAGAAAGAAAGAGATTAACGTGGTTTGACACTAAAGACCTATATCCGCAGACTAAACCTCATACGATGAAATATTATTGATCTTCAGTACCGACTGAGATGAGTTGCATTTACAATAAAAATTCTTATTTATAGAGTTTTTTTTTTTTTTGATCAGCGATTTATATAGTTATTAATAAACCTAGATCTTATTATTTTGTTTGACCATGTAGTATATATCTAATAATTTACATTACTATCCATATAATCCTTGATTTGATCTTCGTTTTACGTACACCAACTAGACGGTCATCAAATCTTTTCTTCATCTAGATTTCCTTCACGGTCACCCCGACTCACTGCAGGATCAGTTGTATATGGGCGAGATATTGTAATAACCAGTGTCGCACTGAGGCGAAGTACCCAAAGTACATCTTTGGGAAGCAACTATTTGGGGCTTCAAAAAAATCTTTTTTGTCCGTTCTTAAGTACAAAAAATCAACAATATCAGAGTTGGTACAGTTCATAATACTTATCTCTGGTACAGTTCATAATACTTATCTCCCAGCGTAACTTACAAGGGTCTAAAGTAGTACAGTGACCTGAGTACAGTGGTTAAGCTTTTGGGTGATGATACTAGTGATCTTAGTTCGAAACTCGCCAGCACCAAATTTTTTACCGATCAAAAAAGAGATTTTTTTATAGAAGTGGCAGCAAATGGAAAAAAATTTCCTAGAGAGATCTAGGTCGAGACCGTGATCGGTTTTTGAGTTTTTGAAAACCGTTCAAATTTTTTAAAATAGTGATTCTTTTGACAAATCAAGGGAAGGATGTTATTTTCTTGTTTTAAATAATTAATGAGAGCAAGGGATCGGAATGAGTGTTTTAAACACTAATTTACGACCAAAACCGATGAGAGACTGGCTCAATGAGTGTTTTTATGACCATGGGAAGCTAAATAAAGGAACTAAGCGGTTGATGTTTATCTGTTTGGAGGAAAACAATCTCTCCAAGCGGCTGAACATATGTCTCCCTGTATTTTTTTTTTAAAATAAACCTAATTGTGGGTCCCGCTTACAAGAGTGTTAAACTAATAAAACTCTAAAAATAGGCTTGAGCGGCAGACCTTCAGCCGCTCAAGGGTGTTTTTTTTCCAAGCGGCTGATTTCCTGCCACTTAGTGTCCATCGCCGCCTACTCATTCGATCCAGTGAGTGTATGAATGATTATTGATGAATGAATGTGTGTTTTCATTCCATAATAGCACCTTATTTAAGCAAATCCAGTAAGACTCATTTATATTGAATTAAAACCTCACTTCGTAGATCTTTGAATTTAAGAAAATATGTATTTCATATACTGATATTTGTGCTCATCCTACTACGAAGGCATCCGTCATCTTTTTTCGTTGGCCACCCACCACGCGCAGTTATATATTATTGTCTAGTGCTCCATTGTAATAAGGAAATCACATGAAAATAAAAATAAAATATGAGGTACATTTTCCCGTAGTGGTCAAACAATGTTGACTTGGTCAAATGGTTAAAGGGGCAATCTTTCGACGTTTACTATGGACATCTTCAGTGTCAGGGTCGGCTGTGCCAATAAACTTGTAACTTGAAAGTGAGAGACTCTACTGAAAGATAAGACTAACCGACTGTTAGGATAAATGGATTCTTCTTAAAGAGGAGGGATCCCCTCACACTTTTATTATTACACTATCTCACACGTTGGGTGTCATTTTTGCGAATTAAAACCAAACCGTAACGGATTTGAAGCTAACATTTTGAGGATATGTTCCTCTTACCAAGTTATACACGCCTACCAAAAATGAGCGTATTCTGAGGCGTATAACATCATCATCTACTACTTTGAAAATGAACCGTTGAAAATCTACGGATTTCTGACCGTCGAAATTAAGACCGGTAGATCATGAGGTTTATATTTCGGAATGTGCTCATTTTTGGTAGGCATGTATAACTTGGTAAGAAGAACATATCCTCAAAATATTAGCTTCAAATCCGTTACGGTTTGGCTTTAATTCGCAAAAATAACGCCCAACGTGTGAGATAGTGTGATAATAAAAGTGTGAAAGGATACTTCCTCATTAAAAGCTAATTTGGTCGTAGTTTAGCTATGGGCAAAATCCCAAAATTAATAAAAAAAAGCATCCGATAAACGGACAGAGAGATATGGGAAAAAAAAAGAAGAAAAAAAAAGGAAAAGAAAAGAAAGACATAGTGATATGGAAGAGGCGTGTAGCTTCGTTCAGAGTTTTCTACAACATGCAGCGAAGTTGGTGCGGTGATGCACGTGCACGCTTTCCCTAAACACTTACTCCGAAGAAGATACGTGTAGATTTAAATAGTAAGCCGCCATGACATGACAGTGACACGTGAAGATAAAGTGACCTGGCTTCACCTGAAATCAATTTCATCATGGCGCCGACATGTGTGGTCTTGGCGTTTCTTATTTAATGGGGGTGCTTACCCTGAACAAAGAACTTGCTAACCTAAACTCATTTTCTCATTTGAAGTTCAAAGCTTGGTAACATTACAATGAGCCCTCATTACTACTACCATTTCGTCATTCTTCTACTTGTTTTTGCTACAACTTTGTTGATGCTGTTACTGAAACACAAAGCAAGAGAAGGAAAATGCAGACTACCACCAGGTCCGATGAGTATTCCTTTAATTGGAAACTTGCACCAGCTAGGCAATGACTTGCCACATATATCACTTCAGAAGCTTTCCAATGAATATGGTTCTTTAATGTTTCTTAAACTTGGCTCACTTCCGACTCTTGTTGTCTCTTCAGCGGATATGGTTAAACAGATCCTCAAAACGCATGATCTTGCGTTTTGCGACAGACCCATGTTTTATGCTCTCACAACTCTTTTATGGTTGTTCTGATATTGCTTTTTCTCGTTATGGTCTATACTGGAGACAAGTCAGAAAGATAGCAATCTTGGAACTCTTAAGTGCCAAGAGAGTCCTGTCATACCGTGCAGTGAGAGAAGATGAGGTTGCCTCTGCAATTCATTTCATGCGTGCATCTTCTGCTTCTTCAGTTCCTATTAATCTGAGTGAGGTTCTGGTTTGTCTTTCAAGCAACGTAATTTGTCGAGTTGCTTTTGGTATGAAGTATGAAGCTAAACAAAAAATAAGGGTGAGAATACATTTTACACGATGCTTCAAGAAACACAGAGCTTGCTTGCTGGATTCAGTACTGCCGACTTGTTCCCGTGGATGAGGTGGATTCACAAGTTGATGGATTGAACACAAGATTACAGAAGAACTTTAAGTATATGGACGAATTCTTTGATAAAGTAATTGACGAACACATCAACCATGGTAAGTTGTCGAAAACCGGCACAAAAGACTTTGTTGACGTTCTGCTTCGTGTTCAGGAAGATCCTAGCTACGGTATCAACCTCACTAGAGATAATATTAAAGCCATTATCATGGTTGGTTAATCTTCCCTTAACTTCATTTTTTAGTCTTTCAGTTATCTCCCTCTTGCACTTTGATCACTATTAACATACGTGTTCTCCCCAATGGATTTTACAGGACACGTTCCTTGCTGGAACTGATTCTTCTGCGGTAACACTGGTTTGGACTATGACAGAGCTTATTAGGAACCCATCAGTCATGAAGAGAGCACAAGAAGAGGTCAGAACAGAAACAGGAGCCAAGGGTATGGTAGAAGAAAGTGATCTTGATAAACTAAGTTATATGAAATTGGTAATTAAGGAAGCATTGAGACTGCATCCTCCTGCACCATTGTTAGTTCCCAGGGAAACCAGAGAGAAGTGCACCATCGGAGGATATGACATTCCAATCAAAACATGTATTCTCATTAATGCAAAAGCAATTTCGACGGACCCAAAATATTGGAAAGAACCAGACGAATTCCGACCAGAAAGATTCTTAAACAATAATATCGAGTATATGGGTTAAAACTTCGAATTCATACCATTTGGGGGTGGACGAAGAGGCTGTCCCGGTATTAATTTTTCCGCGGTGCTTGTTGAACTTGTTCTTGCAAATTTACTGCATTGCTTTGACTGGAAACTGCCTTCCGGGATGAAAACTGAAGAAGTTGATATGACTGGAACTTTTGGACTTGCAACGCATAAGAAGATTCCTCTCTGCCTTGTAGCTGATATCCGTAAATGATAAGCGCAAAACTGTTTCTAAAGAAAATCGTGAACTTTTTTACTTCTATGTATTTGTAGTTTTTCTGTTGTTGATGTAAATAGTTTCCGAAGATGGGAAAATGTTGAGAAATAATCCCACACGGACAATAAGAGCCTAGTAATATTATACTACTTTGTATTATTATTTCTAGGGAAGAATTGGTCTGCCAGACCTCCAAATGCAGAAAACGAATTACAAAAACTCAGAAAAAAAATTAAAATAAGGGGGCAAAAAGAGGGAGACGAAGGAAAAAAAAAACAGGATCAGACTACAGATTTCTTAGCTCATCTGCCGAGAGAGTTTTCAATGAAAAGGAAAAAACAGAATCACTAGGTACAAATTCTTTTTCACACATCTTGCGAAGAAAATGCAATGCCCTGTCAGTCTCCTTGGCTATTAGAAAAGCCTGAATGATGATATCATATGTTCTAGCGTTTGGTAAACAACCCTTCTCTTCCATTTCGAAGATTAGTTTTTCAGCTTCCAATGACATCATGTTGTGAAAGAGGCCATTGATCATTGTGTTATATATTACTACTCCTTTATTAGGGATTTCATTAAACAGTTTTCTTGCATCTCCCAACTTGCCGGCTCGGAAAAAGCTATGCATTAGAATACTGTACATATATGCATTAGCCAACATACCTGTATCCTCCATGGATTCAAACAATTCCACTGCCTCCTCCACCTTTCCATTCTTGCAGTACCCATTTAACACTGTACCGTATGTGACAGTATCTGGAGATGGACCAAAAGCTTGCATCTCATCAAACATATTATTTGCAGCCCTAACTTTTCCATCACGGTATAGTCCCCCTAATAGTGTATTGTAAGTGACTGTTGTTGGTTGCAATCCATTTCGTTTCATTTTCTTGAATAGCTGCATAGCTTCATCCATCTTACGATTCTTGCAATACCCATCGATTAACACATTGTAGTTAAACACATTTGGCTCAAGGCCCGTATCCACCATCGAGTCAGACAGTTTAACCGCTTCTTCCAGATGACCTGTCAAACACAAACCATCCATCATTGAATTATAAGTAATCTAATCAGGTTGAATGTTCAACTTGTCCATTAGTTGAAATAACCCCCAAGCATCTTCCATCATCCCATCTTTACAATGTGAATCTATTAATATATTAAAAGTTACCGTATCAGGTGAAATCCCCCGACCCATCATTTCATCAAAACATTTTCTTGCTTCTTCATGTTGACCATGTAGGCAATGACCATGGATTATAGAATTATAAGTTGTTAAATCTGCAGAGATTCCTCTATCAGCCATCTCTTCAAGGAGTCTCTTTGCCTCATTTAACCGTCCTGAATTACAAAACCCGTTAATCAAAGAAGTGTAAACAACCACATTCGGTACAACACTCGGATCGTCAAGCATTTCAGAGAAGAGAACCACAGCTTCATCAAGTAAACCTCCTTTACAAAGAGTATCTATGATTACAACATATGAAACCACATTTAGTCTGCAATTCCATTCCGACATCTTGCTTTTTAACTGAATAGCAAGACCCACTTTTCCAGTTCTACAAAACCCATGAATCAGAGTATTACATGTGAAGGCATCAGGTTGAATACCTGTGTGAGCCATTTTAGCAAACACATCAAAGGCAGTTTCAATCTCATCCTTAATACACAACCCTTTAATCAATATAGTAAATGTGACTTTATCAGGATGATAACCTCTCTTTAGCATTTCTCCAAACAAACAAAACCCATAACTCAGTTGGCCTAATTGACAGCAACAGTTGATCAAAATGCTGAATGTATAAATATCTGGTTTTACTCCCACCAAATTCATCCTCTTGTAAAACAACATAATGACATCTGAATAACATTTAATTTTCGAAACTGAACTCAAGAGATGATTAAATGTTCTTGTAGTTGTAGATGGTAATGGCCTTTCTAGAATCAATTGATCAAAGTATTTCAAACCATCTCCAAGCTTCTTAATTCTTCCAGATTTACACTCATCCTTCACATACCTCTCAAGTCGTGATATGTTATAATAGTTTCTCACAAATATTTCATAATTGGATATTGGTCTTGTGTGCAGTAATCTCTGCACCAAATTCATTTTCTCAGTTATTACTTGAGAGAATATGTCCCAGTTATTACTTGAGAGAATATGTCCCTTGGGAACGTCATACAGATTTATCTGTCTATGAGTAGAGCTAGGGCTGCACATGGGTCGGTTTGGGTCGGTTTTGGCCTCACCCACCACCCGACCCACTGATGGCGGGTAACAGAAGTTGTCACCCGCAACCGACCCAACAACACAATGGGTCGATTGTCACCCGATCCATTGTGACGGCGGGTTTGGTCGGGTGGGTGGTGGGTTACCCACCATAAAATAAAATGACATTAGTACATTACATTAACAAGGAACAGAGTTATTGAGTATAAGTGTATAACTGTATAACAGTATAAGTGTATAACAAAGTTGATAAAGCTAACAATAAAAAGGAACAGAGTTCAATTGTTCAAAGCTCAAAAGATAAAAGAGTGCATTACTATTGAGTATTGCGTACTATACTAAAGCCTAATATCATATAAAGCGACCAACAGCGAGTCGCTGCAAGCCTGCAAGTTTGTGGATGTTTTACCTCCGAATGGCTGAAAGCCTGAAATAAAACGAAGTCTGTAAATTAGTTACAGTAACAAAGATGAACTCAGAAATATCAAGCTACTGACAATGACCCTTGGGCCTTGGCGTCATTACCTTGTCTATGAGTCTATGACGATAGAAGAAGAAGCAAGGTCACTGAAACTGAATAGCTCTGCAAGCGAAATGATTCAAATGAACAATTAAACTGAATAACTCAGCTTCATCATAATCTCAACATCCAAATTCAACTATAAGAACATATAAAATATCCTAATACTAAGAACATCAAGATAACAGACAATATACAGATCAAAGCAAAATTTGAAAAGCCAAATTTCAAGATTCTCAAACCATAGAAAACAGTATAACAAACATCAAACAGATAACTGAATTTAAGAAATCCAATTGATATGAGGTACACGACATTGTGACAATGCCTCTGACATGTTGATATAGAGATAACTATGAGTGATCTTCGGATTTCAAAAGATTTTTGTTATAGATTACTAACATAACAGGGCAGTTAACATAACAGGGCAGTTAATCTATTCACATAGCATGCATTATGTTTAGTAAACCATGTACTTTCATGTAATAAACATGCTGCAGTAAAACTCACAGTGTCATGAACAACAATAGAGCCAAGGAAAATTTAGACATACCAGACTCAGCAATATCAATCTCCTCCTCCTCGACTCCAAGGGTAGATGAATCCATGTCTATTGGTGTTCGTAACCAATTTTGTAACAAAATTAAGGCCTCAAGTGTCTTGGGCTTTAAGGAGCTTCGAAAAGGATCCAAAATTCTTTTTCCGGTACTAAATGCTGATTCTGAAGCAACGGAAGAAACGGGAATAGCAAATATATCTTTAGCCATAAGTGGCAAAATGTCAAACCTCGCAGCATTTACCTTCCACCATTGTAATATATCAAAAGTAGCATTTTCATTTGTGGGTGTGTAGATCGGTTCAGCCAAGTACCTTTCTACCTCAGATCTCCCAATGTCCTCCACATTACTCAATTGATGCTTTCGTTTATTCCTTCCCGCCATATACTTGGCCTTGCTAGAAATAGTACTTCCAAAACTCGAAGAACTTTGAGTAGAAGTGGAATTAGTCTCGCCCACAGATTCTGATGAAGATACTGCACATCTAACATTTTCTACTTTATAAGCTGCAAACAGCTCCACAAAATTTTTCAGAACTTCTTCAACCCATTTTTCTACAAGTTTTTTCTTCATTGCTGGGTCATAATGCACAATTAAATCTTCAACAGTCACAAATAATCCATGTTCTTTCTCTCGTGGATCAAGAAGTACAGCCATAAACATCAACGAATTCATTTTTCGGTATGTTCCCCAATATTTGTTGTACTTGAGCAACATTACAGCACCCATGTGGCTTAAGAAAGGGTCCTCATGTGTATTTTTCCATTCTTCTAATTCTTGACGAACAGTGCCAAGTTCCAATAAGAAAGAATGAGAAGTAACATAAGTAGAAGCTGAAAATGCAACAGTTGCTTCATAAAATACTTGTAGAAACTTAATCAGAACTCTCGCGTTGCACCAATCGTATCATTCAGGAGCATGCACTTTTGGCCTGTTTTTTTTCTTGGCTTTCCTGACAGCAGCAAAATCTTCTTCTTCAGTAGTATCAAGTTCTTCTTCATTGTCTGATTCCAGATCATAATCAACATCAAGATCAACAGTGTCATCACCATCACCTATAATATTATCTGGTACTGGAATATCAAAGCAAAACTCTTCACAAAATGCCTTATCCAACTCACGTAGCCTTTCAAATGCCCTTTCATATCTTTCAGCAGCAACAAGCATTAAGTAAGTAGAATTCCACCGCGTTCTCACATCTAATATCAGACCCTTTTTACAATCTATTCTTTCCGACTCAGCAGCCTCCGTAAACCTTTTATATCTTGCGGGAGATTTCGTGACATATTTTACCACTGCCCTGATCCTGAGAAGTGATGTATGATACTTCTTCATACCGTCCTTCACAACAAGTCCAAGTACGTGAGCCGCACATCGAACATGTAAATGTTTAGCTCCGAGTAATGCAGAACCCCAACTCTGAACTCTCTTCCTCAAATAGTCAACAACAACTTTATTTGCAGACGCATTATCAAGCGTCACAGTGAAAACCTTTTCAAGTCCCCAGTCTAGCAAACATTTCGCCAAAGCCTCTCCAATATTTGTACCTTCATGGCTATCAATCAAGCAAAAACAGATAATTCTTTTATGTAGTTTCCAATGATGATCAATGAAATGCGCAGTCACTACCATATAATTGTAATTCTGCGATGACGTCCAAGTGTCAGTAGTAAGGCACACTCTTATCTTGTTTGCTTTGAAATAACTTTTCAGATTAGCCTTCTCTGTCAAAAACAGCTTGCACACATCACGGTATACTGTCATACGACTTGGAAGCTTAAATCGAGGCTCAAGATACTTACAAAAAGCTATAAAACCTTCACCTTCAACAATTCTAAAAGCCATTTCATCGGTAACGATAAATCTAATCAGCGCTCTCCTGCACGCATCTTGAGAAAAAGACACCCCAACCAACTGTGGTTCCTCTCCAAGCTTGCAAGGCTGGAATTCAAGTGTTTGTTGTCCGTCAGCTCTAGCCTCATTCATTTTATTCTTATACTTCTGACACTTATCCAAATGATGTTGGAGATTAGAAGTCCCATGTTTCTTACCATCCAAATTTTTCTTACCAATCTTGTAATTAGCCTTTTTGCAATATTTACATTTCGCTCTCTCACCATTTTCATAAATATCATAGTGATCCCATACCTTTGATCTCTTCACACCAGCATTAGGATTATTATCTAATGTTTCACCTGCGGCACAAGCATGTGAAGGTTCAGAAGCTGGTGTAGATGAGCCAGCGGTACTCCCTGTCCCTGCTGATGGTCCATGCACTTGTCCAGAACGCGGTGGACGTGGAGGGGGAGGTCCCATTTGTGATGCCACTCCATGTATAATTGGAAGATTAGAAGCAGAATCATCTTCTGAGATTTCAACCATGGTAACCTGCACAAAAGAAACAATTGAAAGTACTAACACCATACTGAATTGAACAAAATACTCATGACTTAGTTCAAATACCAAATAAATTAACTAGGTTGTACTAAAGAACTGAGATTGATTTAAAAAATCAATTAGAACTTGCTAGGTAATCAATTCAGTCCATATAAACTAGGTAATTCTAACATGTAGCTTCAACTGAGTCCTAGCGGTAGGGTTGCCGAAGGCCTTATGTTAACGACAGAAACATCCTCTCAACAAAGAGAGAATGAGCTACAAGTAGCTTTTGCGATTCACCGCTAGGACCATTTTTATCATGCTCAATGAGATTCTATCAAACTTCACCTAAACAATATAAAAGGAACCAAAATAAGCAAAACAGTTGGATATACCTTCTTAGTTTTCCTAAACCAACTCTGATTAGTTGAATTTGTTACATAAGTCACTACCCCACTGACACCTTACAGCATAGATACACAATACAAAAATTCTTAAGTTCAGACCATACAACTTATAAAAACTTCTAAGTTAAGAGATTATACAAAATTTATTGAAGTACACCAATTTAATTCTAACATGTAGCTTCAACTGAGTCCTAGCGGTAGGGTTGCCGAAGGCCTTATGTTAACGACAGAAACATCCTCTCAACAAAGAGAGAATGAGCTACAAGTAGCTTTTGCGATTCACCGCTAGGACCATTTTTATCATGCTCAATGAGATTCTATCAAACTTCACCTAAACAATATAAAAGGAACCAAAATAAGCAAAACAGTTGGATATACCTTCTTAGTTTTCCTAAACCAACTCTGATTAGTTGAATTTGTTACATAAGTCACTACCCCACCGACACCTTACAGCATAGATACACAATACAAAAATTCTTAAGTTCAGACCATACAACTTATAAAAACTTCTAAGTTAAGAGATTATACAAAATTTATTGAAGTACACCAATTTAATTCTAACATGTAGCTTCAACTGAGTCCTAGCGGTAGGGTTGCCGAAGGCCTTATGTTAACGACAGAAACATCCTCTCAACAAAGAGAGAATGAGCTACAAGTAGCTTTTGCGATTCACCGCTAGGACCATTTTTATCATGCTCAATGAGATTCTATCAAACTTCACCTAAACAATATAAAAGGAACCAAAATAAGCAAAACAGTTGGATATACCTTCTTAGTTTTCCTAAACCAACTCTGATTAGTTCTTCTTCAAACTCTAATGAACTGAATTTCAGTTCTTCAATCTTGACAAACCCTACCATGGAATAAAAAAAAACATTAGATTCAGATAAACAACAAAGTGAACAAACCATAAAATGGAAAGGACATATAAAAGGAACCTAAATAATCAAAACAATTTCATAGTTGGATATACCTTCTTAGTTCTTCTTAAACCAACTCTGAGTCTCTGACCAGTTCTTCTTCAAGCTCCAATGAACTGAACTTCAGTTCTTCAATCTTGACAAACCCTAACATGGAAAAATAAAATAAAGGGTATTAGATTCAGATTCAGTTCTTCAATCTTGACAAACCCTAAACACATAAACATTCAAGAATCCTTTGAATCTACTGATTAAACTCTTCATTACTGAGTTCTAACATAGTAACATCATACCAATTCATTCCAAACTGAAATTAAAAAACAACACCCTAAACAGATAAACCCTAAATTGAAAATTACTGAGTTCCTAATCTTACCTTCCGTTATTGGTTTGCTTCTGGTGATGCCGATGATCCACAAAGAGAATCTGAGACTGAGAGAAGAAAAAAGAATGGAGTTGGAGACTTGGATGGAGATGAGTCTGTCTGAGAAGGAGAGAAGACTCAGAAGAGGGAGAGGCCGCAGAAGAGAAGAGAAGGAGATTGCGATTAGGTTAGGTTAAGTTAGGTCTTTTATACATCAATTCAACGGCTCTGATAATCCATCCTAGGTTAGATCTAAGGGTCAGGATCCTACGTTAGTTTTGGGCGGGTGGGTGGGTCGGTTCGGGTGACGGAAGTTTCTACCCGCAACCGACCCAAAATAGGTGGGTTCTGGCGTGCCTCACCCATAGTCGACCCATGCCTCGGCGGGTTGGGTCGGGTGCGGGTATTTTTGGTCGGGTACGGGTTGGGTCGGGTATGTGCAGCCCTAAGTAGAGCCACCCATATGTGTGCTGGTAATTTTATTTTGGGGTGCCAAAATACTTATCCAAGTACAATGTGTGGTACACACAACCCAATCAAGTATCATGCAATATGCATTCTTATTTTTGGATTCAAAGACTCTACGTCTAATATAAAAAAAAAAAAAACAGTACTACTTCAACTTACGTAACCTACCAAGACACACGCACATTAAAGAGTTTGTGATGTTGTGCTGCAACTATGTTCATCCCGAGTCCCGACGGGAATTCCTTCTTCAGAAAACAGTCCATCTGCATTAGCTGACCTGCTAGTGAGCACGAAGTTGTCTACGTCTGCCATATTGTGTTACACATGGGGGAAGTTTAGGAATCAAGACCAGAATTCTTGCAGCCACAAGATTTGATCTTTCCAAAAATTTCTAGAAATGGTCCTCGCGTAAGGTAACTCTAGGATGTGTGATTGGGTCACGCAATTTCTTTTTTTGTTTGTTTGTTTGATATTTTCGTATTCCATCCAACAAATTTCTTTATATAAGAAGTGGTGTAGCCTGTGATCAAAGAAAAGACACCAATCTGCTTCTTTCTAGTTCAAATGTCGACTACTACAGTAAGATCTCATCACTACTTTTACTACCATTTCATGATTCTAATACTAGCTTTTCTGTTATCTTTAACGGTGTTGTTGCTCAAACAACAAAGAAAAAGTCCGAAATGGAGTTTGCCACCAGGACCCAGAAGAATTCCTATAATTGGAAACTTGCACCAGATTGGCAGTGACTTACTGCACATATCACTTGAGAAGCTTTCTCAGCAATATGGTCCTCTAATGTATCTTAAACTAGGCTCAATTCCAACTTTGGTTGTTTCTTCGGCCAATATGGCGAAAGAGATAATGAAAACACATGATCTTGTGTTTTCAGGTAGACCCACATTATATGCTGCAAAGAAAATCTTTTATGATTGTTATGATATTGCTTTTGCTACTTACGGCGAGTATTGGAGAGAAGCCAGAAAGATAGCAATCCTGGAGCTTTTAAGTTCCAAGAGGGTTCTATCATATCGAGCTGTGAGAGAAGAAGAAGTTGCCTTAGTGATTGAATTAATTCGTAAATCTTCTTCATCTTCTGTTCCTATTAATCTAAGTGAGATTCTGCTTTGTCTTATGAACGACATAGTATGCCGAGTTGCTTTGGGTGTGAAGTATGTTTCTGTAAAAGGTGAAGGTGAAGATACTCGCAAAAGCGATCGAGTTTTGCTTGATGCTTCAAGAAACACAAAACCTGATTGCTGGATTCAGGATTGCAGACTTCTTCCCATGGATGAGTTGGATTCACAAGTTTGATGGATTAGACACCAGACTAGAGAAGAATTATAGGCAATTCGACGAATTCTTCGACAAAGTAATTGAGGAACATATCAACACCAGTGAATCACGGAAACCTGACGAGGAGGACTTTGTTGATGTTCTGCTAAGAGTTCAGAAAGATCCAAGTCAGAGCACCAGACTCTCTACGCACCAAATAAAAGGAATTATCATGGTTTGTCTTAGTATCTCTCATTTTATTTTTTCTTTAGTAATATTTTGCAAATGCTTCCTGTAGTTACTTTTCAATAAGCGCATAACCTATGGCTTGCCTTGATGCTAGTCAACCTGTTTCTAAACATTTTTGGTTTGCATTGATCTTACAGGATATCTTTGTCGCTGGGACTGATACATCTGTTGCAACACTGGTTTGGACCATGACCGAATTAATAAAAAATCCAATAGTAATGAAGAGAGCACAAGAAGAGCTTAGAGAAAATATCGGAGCTAAAGAGTTGGTACAGGAAAGTGATCTTAATAAACTGAGTTACCTGAAATTACTAATAAAGGAAGTAATGAGACTTCATCCTCCTGCACCATTACTCCTCCCAAGGGAAGCTAGAGAGAACTGCACAGTCCAAGGTTACAACATTCTTGCCAACACAAGGATTGTCATCAATGCAAAAGCAATTTCTATGGACCCAAAGTATTGGGAAAACCCGGACAAGTTTCAGCCGGAGAGATTCTTTGATAATGATATTGATTATAAGGGTCAAGACTTCGAATTGATACCATTTGGGAGTGGAAGAAGAAGCTGTCCCGGTATTCATTTTTCTGCGGTTCTTGTTGAACTTGTGTTGGCAAATTTACTGCATTGTTTCAACTGGGAATTGCCTTCGGATGGAAATAGAGGAAGTTGATATGAAAGAAGCTCCTGGAATCACAACACATAAGAAGATTCCTCTCTGGCTTGTAGCTAGTAACCACAAATGATGTTTGCAATATGAATATAAAAAAACTCAATAGTCTGAAGTGAAAATGGATTCTGTAAGCGAGGGCAAACGAGAAGAAAATAGTGTCAGTCATGTAACTAATAAAAATCAAAACAATTTGAATGCGTCTGCCAGGAGTCGAACACTTGCGTCATTGAGTTGTGCTTGTGTAATTATGTAATCTCCCCCCTCTTTAATGCAAGCAAGCTAAATCAAAAATCCTTACCCATTTTTGGTTCACCTATCGGATTTTGGTTCACCAAACGGAATAGGGACCAAAATGCTTAACGGAATACGGACCGTTTGGTTAACAAATCTCAATATGGACTGAAATGTCTAACAGAATAGGGACTTAAAAATAATAATATGTGAAATCGTTTATTTACAAAAATGCCATTTTTATAAAAATGATGATAAATATTTTAAAAGTTCGTATCTTCCATATGGTACGTCGGATTTTTGTGAATTTTATATATTTGGAAAGCTTTTTGAATCACCTACGCAACGAGTATAAATAACTATATCAAATTCTTAATTTTTAATATATTTGTAGTTCTCCAAAAAAATAGCTATAATTTAAAGGTAAATTGAGAGAGCCTATATACTTTTTACATGTTGCTTATATGATGCTCAAATACTTCATTGATATACTATAAAATTACTTATAGATTTAAGTTTCGGATACGAAAGATTGCCATTGTTTCATTAAAAGTGATATTTTTATTTCTTTACCATTAGATGAAAACCTGATTTAGATTTAAGCTAATATCTTTCAACCGTTAGATCGAAAACTAGCTTGTTACGCACAAATGAAATGCACGTTTCTAGGCTTGTTTAACCGTACCCAAACTTGTACATCTGTTGGTTCAACAATAATCAACCAAATGGTTAGCCATATGATCCCTTTCATATCAACCATATTCTTCTTCACCATAACTAGTTCAAGTGACTCAAATGAACTAGTTAGAGAGTTGTTCAATTGCAAGGAAATCTTATGTAACCATACAAGACAAAATCGAAGCAAAAACGATTTGATTCACTCGAATCGGTTCATGAACTATATAGCCACGTTTTGCATTTGCATTCCTTAGTTTATATAAGAATAAGTTCACAAACATCGTTTTTAGATATAACCTACTCAAGTTCGCGGACTGGGTTCGCGGACTTAAGTTCCCGGACGGAGTTCACAAATTCGAGCAGAAATTCCCGGGACAAGAACTTCCGCCAGTTCGCGGAATGAGTTCGCGGACTTGGCTCACGCCACCATGCCGGTTCTCTTGATCAACAAAGTTCGCAAAATTCGGTTCAAGGAATAAGGACTTATACATATATGTGTTTCCACAACAATTCTTATATCCTCCAATGGTTACATAATATAAACTCTCATTTCAATCATTGGAACATTCTTAGAGGACGTTGATATTCTATAGTTGTTATTCACAAACTATTTTTCGTCAAAGTAAGCAATTTCCAAAGTGATTGAAACTTGTCATGACTTTCGTCACTAGGTAAAGATGAACTTGGTTAAAGCGAAAGCTTACCAACATCTATTTCGAGAAATAGATAGGCGAGATAAACTCGGCTCAAAATAGCAGATGTGTATAATCTAAGTCTATATAGCAAAACGACTTTTGTCTCAAGATAGGAGATAAATTGACTTTTGAGTGATAGATAAGTTCAAGTCTCCACATACCTTTTAGTCGATGAAGATCCACCGGTTCCTTGAGTAGTCCTTCGTCTTGTATGATGATTGCCATGGATTTCTTGAGCTCAACTACACTTTCTATCCTAGTCCGAGACCTTAGCTATAGTAGACTAGAAATCAAGACTTATAGTTTTGATCACTAACATTGACAAACATGCTTGAGATAGCAACGCATGCGAGTTCGACCGAGCAATGCTCCAACACAACTGCATTCCGTTTAAGTCTGATAGTAGGATAGTGTCTATAGTGAGTTAATACAGTTTAAACCTAATATTGTTAAGGACCTATAATTATATGAACATCTAATGCTTAGATCATATTTGGCAATGTTTAACAAGGCTAGATTGACTCGTAATTTCTTTTTTTCACTAAATTTACTAGAAGCCATACGACACAGTCTCAAATAGATAGAATGGTAAAGCTTGTGAGTAAATAGAATGGTTCAGTCTTCACATACCTTTTTTATGAAGTTCTCCAAATGCCTTCGTCGATCTTCAGTCGTCCACGGTGATGTTTGACACTCAACCACCAAATTTTATGCCTGTTTGAGGCTTAAGTTAGTACACTAGAAATCAAGATATAGTTTTGTTCATCTAACATTGACAACAAATTTGAGATAACAAAAGTTGTGGGTTCAACCGAGCAGTGTTCTAACAGTTTGTAAACCTTTTTTAACTTTTGAGTATGTTTCCTGCTATACTTCATAGCCTTTATTAGGCTTGTGAAGATCCCATGTTGTCGTTTGCTTACCTCTTTGAACTTGTTTTGAAAGTCGAAAGACAATTTTTTTAATCCGCAAGACTAGTTTCAGTTCAAAGTGTTGGCTTAGTTTTGTTGGTGGTATCCTCTCTTATTAATTTCATCCCATTGCCTTATTTACTTTTATTTGTGGTGCAAAGTTCAGTGTGATTTTAATTTTCGGAATTATTTGCGATGATTCATTTGATTACTTATTCTAGTTTTATTTGTCACAGTTCTGGTCCTTTTTTGTAGTTTGTTTTCGGTTATTGATTGAGTCCTTTTGGAGGCCTTTCATAATCCGGTTATAACCTTCTTAGTCTTTGGGAAAAATAACATCATGTTTTCATGCCTCAACATATTTTCACTTCTGCACCATTAATCATTTTACTTAGCTAAAGGATTTCAGTTCCCACATTCAACTAGATTGATAATACTTATCTTCATCTTCACAATTAAACTCATATAAACTTTAGTGCATTATTAGTGAAACTAGTGGCAAGCCATACTCTCACTTTGATCCTCTTTTAGATTTTTCAGTTCATCGTAAGTATTGACGAAGGTGACATATCTATCATTGCAAACAACATAATCATCACCTCCACATGTTGAAATCTTTGATTGTCGAAATCTTAGGATTGTATCACAACTTCACCTTCACTCTATCTATCAGCATAAAGCATAAAACCTAATTGGTATGTGAATCGACCAGTAAACTCGAAAAGTTTTTTTCTCAATTTAGTGTTTTTTTACTTTTCAAGCAAAGTTATCCTCTTTCAATCACCTTAGTTTAAATTAGTTTAGTTTGTAGCCCATGTTGTATATATATTCATTTTTAGTAATTGCAGTAACTTCAGTGCTAGTAGTGATTATCAACCACACTCAAATATAAAAACTCAGTTTGAATTTATGGATAGAGCCGTTACGCAAGAAGATACACGAAAATCATTTGAGAAGTACTCCGCAACATCTGGAGCCAAATGCCTAACTAGTATTGCGGATCAATTTCAATGAACCACATCATCAATAACTAAGTTCTTATGGATACTGCCATGTCCATCAAAAGTACAACTTCTTTTGTGGAAAGTTTCGCCGAAGCCCCGCGGAGAGCCTTGGAAACCTCATCCCGATCCACCTCGCCAATTTCAACCACTACCCGGCTGCAATTCGAATCCGGATAATACTACTCGCATTTCGCTCCGATGTCATGTTACTGTAATTTATAAGCCCTACTATCGGGTGCCTGTTGAGTATTCGGGCTGCCCATTGAAAAACATAGCCCATGGCCCCCTTACTTAACAAACGCTATCGGGAATTCCCCACCTCCATTTCAGTTTTTTGCCCTAATATTTTTGCTTCCTTCCTCCATTTAGTGCTCAGGAAACCGCTGCTTCTTCGGTCGGCAAAGAGAGAAACAAGATGGTAAGACCTTACGCAGTGAAAGGTGGAGTTAAGAGGAAGAAGAGGGAAGAAGTATACGATGATGAAGATATTGAAGCAACAATCTCAACTTTAGAAAATAATACTTACAAGGAAGAAGAAAAAGAAAAAGAAGCAGAAAAAGAAGAAGAAATAGATAGAGATGAAACAGGAACGGAGAGTGAACTTGCTGGTATTCCAATTGCACCTTCTTCTTCTGTTAAAAAATCAAAGTCTGGGATTGTTTTCGTTCTTGAAAGAGCTTCTTTGGAAGTTGGCAAAGTTGGAAAGGTAATAATTTGGGGTTTAACGGGGTTTATTTACTTATTGAGTTTTAGGGTTCAGTGTCTATTTTTGTTTATCTGGATAAACTGAGTATAATTTTTTGTTCGCAGACCTACCAGCTCTTAAATTCTGATGAACACTCTAATTTTCTGAAGAAGCATGGTAAAAATCCAGCTGATTACAGGCCTGACATCGCCCATCAGGTCAGTGAATATCTCCATTTTGCGGTTTCTGATGATTTAAATTTTTTCTGCCGTGTTATTATTTATTTAATTTTTTTGTAAAAGGAGATTTATAGTGAATCAATCAGAGCATACATTAGTCTTACATCTGTTTGATAGATTCTGTACATGTGAGACATTTACTCTATTTAATTTTACGTTTACCTTATCAGCGTATCTATTTAAGTGTCTATGTATAAACATAATAGTGAAGGAATGGAAAAAATCCTTCAAATCCTCATAATAGCTTAAGCACTCCATGAACAACAGTTAGAGACTTGTCCTCACACATGTTGAACTACATCCTTGCTATCACATAAATTAACTTGTCCTTCCTTCTTGTGTTTATCCCACTGAGTAACCAGTTGAAGAGCCATTGCTCCGGTTACATCTGCACCTGTGGCAATTCCTGAATCAAAAAGAACATTATCAATAATCCCATTTTTCCAGTGAATGATGCCAGTACCATATTCGCCTGAACCTTAACAAAGAAGGCATCAATCTGAAAGCAATTAGTCTTAGAATGAGTAAGCTCAATACAAGCTAGACTGGTTTTTCTAACCCTATTATGCTGCTGTCCATTTCTAGAAAGGAACTCCTCAAATCTTCCTCCCACTAAGGTTCTTCTTGAGTCTCCTAATTAGACTAACAGGATTTGGTCTAAAGAATCAAATATCACCCTGTTTCTATACTTCCAAATCAACCAATTTTAAGATAAAAGCAATTCTGACCGCAGTTTAATAAATTTCCTTGATGAACTGGCATTGGAACACCAATTCCAAGCCAAACTGTCCTAGTCTTACGACAATTTGTGAACAAATGGCTACAAGTCTCTTGTTCACCAGAATGCAGAACACGCATACACATCTGTCTTGGAATAAGTAGCAATTTTAGCTCTGGTGGGGAGAACATCAGTAAACAAATTCCAGTTAAACGTGGCAATTCTATTTTTGAATCTACTTTCCATAACCTTTTCCAGAAAATTCCATCTTGTCTGTTATTATCACCAGAAATCAGGGAATAAGCAGACTTAGTTGTCAAGGGGCCTTGATTCGTACCTGTCCACTTTAGCATGTCACTACTAGCATTAGAAATGTAAACAGAGTTAATTCGACGAACAATGTTATCATCAAATAAGGAGAGTTACTTTCGATTATCCCATTTCCTTTCACTAGTCATGAGATCCTGAAAATACATTGCAGGGTCCTGCACAATTACAGACAATAGGATTATTACCTGGACCTAATTGCCAAATGCTAAAATCTTCTATTACATGAATCCTTTTAACTATACTTTTCCTACGATGGATTATGAACTTATCTTTATGTGATTGATGACTGGTCAGAAAGTATTCTCCTTTCAAGAATTTAGCTCACAACTGATTAGGGTTTTCAATAAGTCTCCAAGCCAATTTGGCTAGTAAAAGACTTGATAAACATACAGGGTTTTAGAATACCTTTGATTGGATGGTGACATGGTAGGCATAGTTAATAGTTTATACCATTGCTGCTAGACACAAAAATCCTTAGTCAAATCAGTGTATAGCTATATCGACCCAAGGTTTGTATGTAGATGACATGTTATTCTCTGTTTAATACTAAAATCCTCATTTGGCGATCTGCAGGCACTACTTGCAATATTAGATAGTCCACTTAACAAGGCTGGGAGGTTACAAGCTGTTTATGTGAAAACGGAGAAAGGAGTGCTTTTTGAAGTCAAACCTCATTGTCGTATGCCAAGAACTTTCAAGAGGTTTTGTGGTATCATGTGTAAGTAGACAGGTTTTATGGATTTATATAGATGCTTCTGTTATTGTTATTGTTATTATTACGTATTTTTTTCCTTTCTATGATTGTTCAAGCTGAGTTTTCTAATGTGCTTGTGTTAATGACCACTGCAGTGCAGCTACTACAAAAATTGAATATAACTGCCACTGGAAAGCGGGAAAAGCTTTTGCGTGTGATTGCGAATCCAGTAACTCGGCATTTACCGTTTAACTCTCGTAAAATCGGTGAGTTCATTAGATGTGGTGCTTGCCATTTTTATGGGTTATTGGATTTTTACATTTTTTTTTCGGTTTCAGGTCTCTCGCATAGCTCATCAAAGTTGGTTCAATTAAGGGATTACGTTAATGCTGCTAGTGATGATATGAACCTTGTGTTCGTGGTATGTACCAGCCTATTTTGTATTGGGTGTCACCTTTTTGAGGGCAATCTTTTAACGCAGATTTAGTTATTTTAGTTTTTGAATCTGATTCCAGTATCCCGTCTTGTAATGTGTATATATCCAGGTCGGGGCAATGTCTCATGGGAAAATCAATAATGACTATACCGATGATTTTATATCAGGCAAGTATAATATCTTGAACTGTGGATGTTATGTACCACTTTAGCTTATAATTTAAAAACAGTGGGAGAGAAGGCTGAATGGCTTTCTCAGGAAGAGTATTTCAAATCTTGTTAATATCATGATATAGTCAGATTGGGTATTCTGCTTCTCGTTATCTTGTCTCGTTTCATATTGTTCATTCATCTGTTCTCATTCCTCACTCGGAGATTTTATAATGCTCACTTGATTTATTAACTGATGTCAATTAAGATGTCTTAGTTGTCATATTTAATTACACAAGTACACGTGCTACACCAATGAACTGTTCTCTAAGTTTGCAGCTAAGCAGCTTTTAGTAGTTTCACAGCATTTTCTTCTAGCTTGAGTGTTTCATTGAGGTACTAAATCTTAGCATACATTTGTATTACGGATTGCCTTTTATGTTGTTGCATCTACTGCCTTTCTCTTGTTTCAGGAATATTATTAGATCCTTTGTATATTTAATTTTTTTTTTGTGGTTGTAATTTTGCGCTTGAAACAATTTTTATGTTACTATAGATTGGACCTAGCCTATAAAAGTTTTGCGCTTGCAACAATTTCACTCCCAGTTTAGTATACAGAACTGCTTGCCTGCTTTCCATTGAGTTTTATTTATCTGTTTGCTTTGTGCATGTGATGATTCAATAGTACTTTCTATGACGAGCCTTTTTTTTTGCATCCATTTGGTAAAACTAGGATGTACTGATTTTGATCCAGTTAGGTATTGAATTGGTTGGGATAGAGATATGTTTGACATCACTATCTTGTGGGTTCTTACCTACTTTATTAAGTGAACAATCCCTTTATGGTAAAATATTTTTCTTTATTTTTGAGGCCAAGATGATGGAGATATTACCTTCTCATACTGCAAGCTAGGAAACTTTGTACAAACTATATCACGTTGATAATTACTCTTTGTATGACCACTTGAATTAGTATTCTGCAGTATCTATTCTCATTATGTGAAAACTGTTGTAGTTGTATCAACTAGCACACGATATTAGTCTGCCTTGCCTTTTAAGCTTGTTTTGTATATTATGCTTCCTGATTATTAATCTTTATTTTGTTTTTTACTCTGGGTTTTACAGTTTCCGGATATCCTTTGAGTGCTGCGTGTTGCATTGGTCGGATCTGCAACGCCTTGGAGCTGAAGTGGAAGATTTTGTAAACGTGCTCCAGAGCCAGGGGGCTATATTTTTTGATCATGTAGTAGTTCTAGGTAAGAGTGATGTAGATCCTGATAGACAAGATGTTACCAATTTTCATCAGCAAAGGCTATAAGCTCTCTATTTCTATGAGCATGCTGTGAACTAATGGGGAGCTCGTGTAATATCTGGTAGGGGTGAAAATTATACCACTTTTAAGTAATTTGTTCTATTAACAGGAAAATTTTGATATTTGCTAGGTCTAGTCTATCCATAATGTATCTGGTGCCTTAACCAAACCCTTGTTACGATGTGAAAAGCCCAGCCCTCATTTGTCAATGTTGCTGCAGTTGCACCTTCTAGTTTTGTATGGCGCAGATCTCTTGTATCCTTTACAAGATGGTTCAGAAAAGGGCCGACCTTTCGTCAAAAAACAGGTGTACTGTCTAACTTTACCAGCCTGGTAAACATTAAACAATTCATAGCTGAAACAGGTTCATCCATATAAGATTGACGACTTTTCATTACTCACCAACTAATACTGTATTTTTAAACAAAACACATGTTCACCACCACTAGTTCTTTTTCAGTTGATATCAAGTTCTTGTAGCACGAGTAGATTGGGACATCTACGACATTTTCGGATTTTCTTTGCGAAGTGTCCATTCACTATTACTTTATTAGTATATGTCCGAGCAAGGGAAACGAGCCTATATAAATTTAAGGCATTTGACCCCTAAATGAATCTGAATACACGGATATGAATCATATGATTATTTAGTATAAAATTTTCCACCCTCTTACAAAAAAAGTCAAAGAAAACATAATAAGTTTTTGTATATCATCTCAGAATTGAGGAGTTTTCTAAAATCTCCTCATCATTGTTATCGTACTATCCTCTTATTCTAGATCTCATTACTGAGTTGTGCGCTCATTTAGCTAACAAAAATGGAAGAACATCGCGATGCATTGGTGAATGAGAATAATGCTATGTTTTCATCATCACTTGCGACTCCGCTTGTAATCGAAGTTGACGGTGATTACTGGAGCCATGAGGAGCATATAATTCCGATTAACACGAAGCAGAAAGATGACGAGTCGGTACTGGACAATAACTATAAGGAAACTGTAGGAACTTCAACCTTCTTTAAGACTTGTTTCAATGGCATTAATGCTTTATCTGGTGAGTTTCACTTTTTCTTTAATTTTCTTTTATGTGATTTGATTTGCATAGCTAGATTCGGTTTGTTTTGATTGCCAGAAACTGAAAAAGTAAGTATCAAATGCTCAATGAATCATATAAGATGGAGCAGTAAATGATTATGTTGGAATATATGGCAAGTTAGGATACTGGAGTCAAGTATGTGCACATAAGAAGACCAAGTGGGTAACAAAAGAAGACCAAGTCGGTAACAAATCTAGCATGTAAATCTCTAGATAAGCTTCACCTAGTCAACACAATAAGTTTGTTCTAGGTTTACTCATTCTTGTTTATCCTATTACTCATATAAATAGGAATTACGATGTAAATGTAAGGTATCTCAGAAAAATCATATGAAGATCAATAATATTTCACCCTACGGGGTTTGTCAGTGGACGTAGGCCATTAATGTCGAACCACTTTAATACTTGTCTCCTCCATTTGATTTTGGTATGTAGGTTAATTTCTTTATGATTAATTTATGTTTATCATTGATTTAATCTTAATAATGTTTTTGTAATCAATGATATTCATCTTAGATTTGATCTGCATATCAAAATCTAAGATGGTATCAGAGCAGAAATGCTCTCGATCCAATCTCTTCCGCTTCCTTATTCTTTGATGGAGTTTTTCAATGTTTTTTGCTTACGTTCTGTCACTTTGTGTGGATTTCCTAACACTACAAAGTTTTTTTTTTTTTTTTTTTTTTTTTTTGATTTTAGTCGATCATCCAAAACTAAAATCATTCTTTCATATGAACAGACGTATAGTTTGCTTCACCACTTAACTGGTTTCTGGCAACTCTGTCTTCATTATCAATTATATTTCTTGTTGTTTTTCACTGCGTGATACTCTCGCATGATACCACTATTCATGATTTTCTTCATGAAAGTCAATGGTGTTATTTCCTTTTGAAAGTTCCGGAAATAATTAACATTTTCAATTCCAAAAAATAGGAATTTCTGAATATCAATATTCTTGCCATTGTTCACCGCAAGATCCCTATTATTTGTCCTTGGGTTGCACTTTGTGCAACTAAACAATAATCATCCATTTTTCAAAATCAATGAAGTTATTTTTTGTTTCCTTATAAAATAACTTTCATTTTCTTTAGATTTAAAGATCTAAAATCTTCGCATATCTTTCTATTCCAGGAAATCAATTCTGTTTCCATTTTTGTTCAAAATATATTTCAAGAGTATATCTAATATATTCTTTCTCCGAAATATGTTACTTTATTTATGAGAAAGTATATCAACATAGTATATCTTGTTTAATCCGCAGTCATCGCCTTCTAGTACTGCTCTAATCTCTTTTATTTACCTACCTAAATCAAAGATGTAGTACTGATCTTCAGTCACTTGATCAGCGAAATCATATTGAAAATGGGTTTGGTATATATTAAACAACAACTCTAAACTGTTGTTCTCTCTCGACATAATCAAAATCAATATCCTAAACATTGATTATTTGATTAATTCATTCCCAAAATCACAATATTTTGGTGATCTAATATTTATCTGAAAATATTTTCCATATTTTCTATAGTCCACCCAATATATCTCTCATGTTTAGTCAAATATCCTAAACATTGATTATTTAAGTCTGATTATGATGTAAATCAAATCCATTTTCCCTCTCTGGTCACTGAATCTTTTGTGTCCATGAGATATAATCAGATCTGATTTTTTATGTCCTTGATCAAATCTTTTTTTTTTAATCAAAATCTGTTTTGCATCTCATCCAAACCGTTTTTATTCCAATAATTGTTTATCATTCTTGTTGGTATAATCTCTCGTCTTTTCCACTACAATCACAAGTAGTTTCTCATGGTTGATCCCATAATCACAGCAAACCTTATTCAAAAGGAATGAGGTCTCTTACGTATGTTAGGGTAAGATGAAAACAAAACTTTGGGATTTGTTTACTTATTCAGTCAAACCCATTTACAATTGTCTTACCCTTCTCTGGTGCTTATTAGGCAAGTCCAGATGTTTGGTCGATTTGGCATTAATAGCCGTTTATTTTCTAAAATATTTCCCACATCACGGGAGATTTGACTCATTCCAAAATTTTCTTATCATGAAATATTTAATTTCAATCTGTCCTACCTTCTCGTATATTTCGTAAGGCTTTTCATGAACTCCTGTGGAAGAAGATATTTAAGAAAAAAAAAATAAAATCAAATTGCAGGCTTTAAGAAAGCCCAAGGTTCGTGAATGAAGATCATAGCAAGGTCCGTGAATGAAGATCATATGCCATGGTCGAAGTACATTATACAAAGTTTGGTTACAAGGTTTCTTTTCAAGTTGCACACTTCAGTTCCCTCCGTGTCCAACTTGAGGGGGGTGTTGGAATATATGGCAAGTTAGGATACTGGAGTCAAGGTATGTGCACATAAGAAGACCAAGTGGGTAACAAAAGAAGACCAAGTCGGTAACAAATCTAGCATGTAAATCTCTAGATAAGCTTCACCTAGTCAACACAATAAGTTTGTTCTAGGTTTACTCATTCTTGTTTATCCTATTACTCATATAAATAGGAATTACAATGTAAATGTAAGGAATCTCAGAGAAATCATCTGAAGATCAATAATATTTCACCCTACGGGGTTTGTCAGTGGACGTAGGCCATTAATGCCGAACCACTTTAATACTTGTCTCCTCCATTTGATTTTGGTATGTAGGTTAATTTCTTTATGATTAATTTATGTTTATCATTGATTTAATCTTAATAATGTTTTTGTATTCATCTTAGATTTGATCTACATGTCAAAATCTAAGAGATTATGTGAAATACTATAATTAAGTAGCCTTTATGTAATGTAGTGCTTTCAGGAGTAGGGATAATATCGGTGCCATATGCGCTAGCATCAGGAGGATGGTTAACTTTGATACTTCTTTTCATTGTTGCGGCTGCAACATTCTACACAGGGTTACTAATACGAAGGTGTATGGATGTAAGTCCAAAGATAAGAACATATCCAGATATTGGCGAGTATGCTTTTGGGAAAAAAGGAAAAATGATGGTGTCTAGTTTCATGTACTTAGAATTGTATGTGGTTGCAACCGGATTTTTGATACTAGAAGGTGATAACTTAAGTAATCTGTTTCCAGACATGAGTTTCACAATAGCTGGTGTTACCATGTGCGGCCAACAGGGATTCGTTATACTCGTAGCTCTTGTAATTTTCCCATCAATGTTGTTGACTGACCTGAGCAAAGTTTCTTACGTATCTGCAACTGGGATTTTAGCTTCTGTTCTCATCATTCTTTCTGTCTTTTGGGTTGGTGCTGAAGATACTGGTTTTCGTGCAAAGGGCAGATTTTTTCATTTGAATGGAGTTCCCACTGGTGTTAGCTTATACACCTTCTGCTACTGTGCTCATCCCGTTTTCCCAACATTATATACTTCAATGAAAGATAAAAGACAATTCTCAAAGGTGTGGCATAAAGATATACTGTTTTTACGGTAGAACCGGCAAAGAAGTCTTTGTAAGTACTAACTTTTACCTGGTTTATGTTCGTTGCAGGTTTTGCTACTTTGCTTTGTTCTATGTACGATTAGCTACGCTGCAATGGCTGTTTTGGGTTATCTAATGTTTGGTGAAAATATAAAATCTCAGGTCACACTGAACCTACCAACTGACAAACTCAGTTCTAAAGTAGCAATCTACACAACTTTGGTGACTCCCATTGCAAAATATGCATTAATAGCAACACCAATTGTAAATGCCATTGAAAGCTCTTCGGGGATTAACCACAACAACAGGAGTATTAGTATTCTAATAAGAACCCTTTTTTTAGTTAACTCTGTTATGGTCGCTCTAGCTATTCCATTTTTCGGGTATCTAATGTCTCTTGTTGGAGCATTTCTAAGTGCCACAGCTTCTATTATTATTCCTTGTTTGTGTTACTTGAAGATCATGGGAACATATCGAAGATGGGGATACGAACTGGTGACTGTCATTGGGATTATTTTGATGGGTATTTCAGTTGTAGTTATAGGTACTTACAATCTCTTGAACAGATTGCAAGTGACTTCAATGTGAGCTTTTGATTTCTCTTTCTTTTCAAAATCAAAAGATACTATAGATTGACGAGGTTCCGTAAGTGATTTCTGCTGCTAACCAATGAAGAGCTCTCCATTGAGAAACAACCCACACACTGTCCTTTTGTGACATTGGCAGTGTTTCTTGAGAGGTCTGTAAAATAGTGATGAGAAGGAATTTCTTGTACTCAAAATAGAATGATGTGGGCAGGAATGGTTTCAAACCATATTCTCACTGGACTGCAGATTTCTTTCTGTATGTGTGCCTAACCAGTGGAGTAGGATAGTCAGAAATGGGAGATTGCATTTTTTGGGTGTTACTAAATTTTGATCAAGCCTTGTAGATTGAGTTAAAAGAAAGATTTGGTATGTAACTATCCATTTTCATCCTGTTTTATCTACTTATCCTTGCAGACATACTAGTGTTGCAGATATCTTGAAAGTCATAATAGATGATCTCATGCAAATAAGTATTATAAATGAACTACAAGTCGAAGACTTGAATGTGTAATCTATTCCAGAAACAAGCTCATCGCTTATAGAAAATTTTCGTGGCAAGTGACCATGGTAAAATTGCTAATGTGTCCTATGGTGCAGAAACTGTGCAGTCTTTCATCTTTGACATCTTTTTGTACTGTACCTGTCATGCATTTCCGTGCTACATACACCTAGTCTTTACAAACAGAATCCTAGTTGTCTGGATGAGATAAAAGAAAACCAAGAAATCTGTATTAAGATTACAAGCAAATAAGAACACCTGTACTGTTCTTGAGCACCATGGAAATGAAAACACAATGAAGAATCCCAGGCTTACAATTTCCAAATATGTTACTAGTTTAGTTGGGATTGAAAATGTACGGAAAATAACACACAGAGGAAACGAAAAGTAATGACACAACTGATGTATGCAGTGCAGGTTAAGCTATTATGCAGTGCAGGATATGCCAGTTCTATTTTTCAACAGCTTTATTAGTCTCACGTGTTCTTGTCTGGTAGTTTAGTTATCCGCATGTGTGTGATGTACGTGTGTTTCATTAGTTCGTTGTTAGCAACCTCTTCTGTATTTAGGGCAATTCCTATGGCAATGAACAAAAATCTTTTTTTGTCGAACCACGTGGATAAACAAACTGTGTTTTCCACTAGAGCAAAATAAACAGATTTGGTTTTCCAGGGTCCCACTAACATTTCTTTTTAATATAAACTATTTTGTATGATAAAGATAAAATATAAAATAATATATTTGGTGAGATAAAATAGGATAAAGTGAGATAAAAAAAGATAAAGGGAATAAAAAAGTAGTAAAGTAATTGTTGGGAATCTGAAATTGTATTGGACGAGAGAGGAATACTCGCCAGCGTTTTTTCTTCCAACGCCCGCGATTTTCCTTCCAACGTCGGTCTTCCACACTCGCTCGACCTATCATCACGCGCGCGCTTGATCATCCAACTCAATGAACAAATGTACAAATTTGTTGGTTTGAACATCCATTTTTCATGTTTGTTGAGTCCATAGCGGAAGCAAAATGAACAAACACCAAGTTTGTTCATTCCATAGGAAATGCTCTTACGAATTAGTAAGTCTCGATTAATAGCAAGCCCAGTCTATAAATACGTGTTTCTTGGTCACATTTATATTAATACTGGACTTAAGTTCTAATTTTTCATAGTTTCTTGAGAATTATGGAGTAATTTTATAGTGTTGTCCTTTTTACTGTTTTAATTTTAACATCAAAATATATATATTTATTCTCATAATCTACAACATAGTTATTATTCTCATAATCTGCAACATAGTTATTATATTATGTCACAAAATACTTCAAATTGAAAATAAAATCTCTTTATTTTGTAATTATATAAAAATGATGTACACAATTATTTTGAAATAAAAACTTGAACTTAATATGCTCTGATATAGTAATAACTTGTTAATTTATCGATAAATTAATACCTCACTAAATCAATACTTCACTAAATCGGTAGAAGTTAGTAGTCCCCTAGAGTTAGTAATCCTCGTTTAAATGGGCCCCTAAAAACTAATTAGGGGCCTCCCCATTTTATTTGCACTCCAAATTTTTCAGGGGCTTATTAAACCGACTGTGAAAATATTTTTTTACCCTTGACTAAACCTAAATCTTAATCAGTTAACCCTTAATCAAAAATCCTAATTAGGCCCCCAATTCATTTTTATTCTAATCCTAAAACAAAGAAATCAGTTCTCTTTCCTTTCATCTTCTTCTCATTCCCTTTCTCTTCTCCACCACCATTGATGACGACCCTGTGAAGAAAAAAAAATTCTTCAGCCGATTCATCGCGTAATCGTCGATGCGAAAACTTTAATCGACGATTAACTTCTTCTACAAACATGGCTCGTACAAAACAGACCGCTAGATTATCGATTATGCATCCTAATAACCCTAATGTTGTTGAAGTAATAAAAAGAATGGAAAGAAAGGTTTATGTGAGGAAAACCAAAAAAATCAAATCAATCGAAACCAGAGGAAGAAATGGCTCCAATCAGAAGGTACGAGAACTTAAACCCACCTTCTATTCATTTTTTTCTTGTGTTTTGATTGTGACATTGAGTTTGGCAAATGAAAATTTGCAGTTCAGTGAATGGGTCGTTAGTGTCGTATTGATGTACCCTAACGATTTTTCATTTGCATGTGGAATAATGAAAAATCGTTAGTGTATTATGTTGAATATGACGACCCTAATTCTGCCACTTCAATATTTTTTGCCCTAGAATAGAGTCGTTACTCTGTAATAGTAGCGCCTGGCGATCCTTATTTGATGACCCTATTTAAAAAATGATAATGTCGTCATCTTAGGTCCCATAGAGTCGTCATTTAGCTATATGCCCAAGTATCGTCATTCCATTTATGTAGGATCGTCATTGCATTTTTGACGACTCATTTTTAAACAATAACGACTCTATAAGATAAATAACAACCTCTATGTCCAAATAATTAGAAGGGTTGTCATCTAGAATTGGTAGAGTCATCATTATATGTTATAGAATCGTCATTAGCTAACTTAGAGTCGTCATTTTGTCTTGAAGTGTCGTTTTCTTTAAAGATTATCACCTTGATGACCCTTTAACAGATACCATAAAAATGATATCTTATTGGTTTATTTTTGTGTTTGGACTATTGTAGCAAGACCAAAGTGAAGTTTCCCATGATAGGTCCTCCTTCAATACCTCCCCGCCACGAAAGATATTTAATTTCCGGTCCATTACGTGGAAAAAGACGAGTGAGGTACCCTTTTTTTTTATCCGCGAACTAAGAGACAAAGATAATGAGTCGTCGGATTCGTTAGATTCATCCTCTCATGTTGTGTCTGCTACTGGAAGCGATGAAGAAGAAGTTGCGGAACATGAAGAAATTCCTTTAGGAGGTGAATATGATGTTGATGATGATGATGATGATGGTAACGGTGGTTCTGGTCGAGGTGATGGTGGTGGTGATGATGAGGAGGATTTGGAGATTGAGGAGGAGGAGGATGAAGGTAATGATGATGAGGAGGAGGATGAAAGTAATGATGATAATGAGGAGGAGGATGTAAATGGTGGTGGTAGTGGTGATGATAAGGATGATGATGATGATGGTAATGATGCTGGTGATAAGGAGGATGAAGAGGATGAAGGTAATAATGGTGGTGATGATGATGAGGAGGAAGAGGATGAACATCCGAAGCCGGCACAGAGGATACATAAGGATGGAAAGGAAATTACACCCAGCGCGAGACACATTCCCCCCATTCATTTTCAACTGGAACGTCTTCGCAGTGGTAAAGCCAGAGGAGAACCTAAAGATGGCTGCAAAGTTCTATTTGGATATCCCGGATCGTGGGCTCATACCATCTATGAGACAATCGTAACAATCCCAACTTTGTTTGTTATTTGATTAGTTGATGTTAGCTTTCTATTTTTTTCTTATGTTTACTTGTTTCTTTTTTGTAGGATCATAAGGATGTCGCACGTCTATTCAGGCACGAACCTTGTTTTAAGAAAATGGAACTATGGCCGCTAGAAGGTGCAAGAGTTAGAGAGTATATTGAAAAATTCTGGTTTGTATACTGCCGTTCTGAACTCTATGATTGCGTATGACAAGGTCGCAATATCTAGTTTCTGTGAGAGGTATTACGGTGAAAGCTCAGGCCGACGCTCTTCCCAACGAATCTCAGATGGATAGAGTAAGGTTTTCAATCAATAGGCCATTCATCAAAAATTATTTTGTTAGAGCATCGCTCGGTTGAACCCACCAAGCGTTGGTATGTCAAGTTTGGTTGTCATATTTTAGTGAACCAAAACTCATTTAAAGAGTCGCTTGATTATATACTAGTCAACATCGTATAGGTTAGCTTCAAAGTATTAGGATGTGAGACATTACAAGTATTGCGAAGACTTGAAGAAGTGAAGAAGTAAGGAGCTACAACGACAACATCATCCTTCCACTTGAGATTAGTGATATTTGACTTGAACTGTTTCATTCCCTATCATATATTTCAAGTCGTGCATATTGAAAACATAACTGTAAAGCATGAATGATTACACTCTAGTTAGACGTAGTATTAAGGAATACAATACGAAGTATAACGCTTATCTTTTGAACTTCGTATATAAGACATCGGCATAATCATTTGAATACTATTGTGATTATGTAATGGTATGAGGTGAAGATTTCATCCTAGGAAATAATGTTTTACATTAGTTTAAAGGAAGTAAATTCATGAACTTGTTTCGTGTATCGAAAGGGAAATCACTAGACTTATTGGTATTGTTATCTATTGCATATCTTTTGAACTACCAATATGTGTGATTAGTATAACTGCTCATGACTTGGTTATGTTTTTGGTAAAACTATTCGCAAGGCCTGACTTTTATTAATGAAACCGATCTTAAGTAATTACCTGATATGGTATGATCGATTTAGTATTATTGGTATGACCAACTCTAGGCAAAGGGGAACCGATCCTATGAAGAGGTGCAGCCGATTGCAAAAGGGGAATCGATCCTTGTAAGAGGTGCAACACGTTTTTAGTAGATTGGGGAACCGATCCTATGAACATGTGCAACAAGTTTTTAGTGAAAGGGGAACTGATCCTATGGACATGTGCAACAAATACAAGCAGTTACCATAAGTATGTGGGGAACCGATCCTAGTACGTAGTCAACCGAATTTTTGGAAATCTAGTGTGACTTTGCACAGTACTCACATGGAGGTAGAATCGAAACTTGTTTTGGTAGAACCGTGAAACCCATGATTTGTGATTGAGTGTTCTTAATCAATCACATATTTCATGAAAGTCAGATGAACCAATTCTAAACTCGTTTGGAAGTGTGGCAAATCGGTTTCAAGATTGTAAGTATGAAAGAGGACTTACAAAGTATTGATGTCGACAAAATTTGAACATGTGCAATAACGCTTATCTTTTATTGTTCAAAGATATTCCTTAATAGCTAAAGAAAAAAATCTCGGATCGAAAAAATAAGTTGAGAATCTTTTAATTAAGGTTTTTAATTTTATTTTTGAAAAATGAAAATTGGTAATGTGCATTTACTAATTAGAGATTTTCTAAGAGATTTTCGGTCAATGTTTGGACAAAGCATTTCCAGTAATTATGAAAACCGAGTCTGGAATATATTGCATATCTTGAGAATATTTTCGGTTTTGGAAATTCCTTGGTGTCCAAACTTCCTTGGTCTATAAATACCAAAGTTTGCATTTCTAGCAAACTAATCCTCAGAGCCAGCAAAACTAGCTAGTTGTGTTGTTACTGGTGGAATCGCCTATTCGGATAGGAAAGCAACCTAATTAGGCGAAATCTCTTACAACCGCTCAATTTAAAGACTTCTTTGGGATTGAGAAGCTTTATTAGTACCGTTGGTGGGAAACTAGATAATTGCGGTTTATTATTAGTTTTAGATTGATTTGATTGACTAACGGTTGTTAAACTTTGATTGCACCTAGTTTGTTTATGCTTGAGCATCTTCTCGTCTGATATAAGATTCACTCAAACTAGATCGAAGTTTTGACGGGGATCTTTAGACTGTTTGTAGTTCTAAATAGGTCTTGTGATAATCCATTGTTAACAGACTCCGTTCTGTGCGTGATTGATTACAAGAGATTCAAGTTGATTGTGTGCAGGTGTTTATTAAAGATTTAAGAAGATTTGAAGATTTCTGATTTGGGTTCATAATCTTTGGTGTGCACAATACTTGTTTCGGTTAAAGAGGATCCGAATATAATCAGTTTATCCTTGTGGTAGATTGGATTGATTAGTTGAGTAGATCGGCATCAATACGTTTCTTTGTGATTCAAGGTATTGATTGCAAAATCTAGACGATTACTTCGGTGATTGTTAGTAGATAGATCTAAGGACCTGACAAAGGAGTTTATTGGGATAATCAGAAGAGCCTTTTGTCGAACTCACATCACTTGGTTGAAAATAGTTGCTACCAAACAGATTTGTTGTTCCTTTATTGTTTGGAATACGAACCAAAGGAATTGTTCCAAGTACGTGACTTATTTACAAGTTGGAGGCGTGGGAATACAGACGGAACTAGGTGAACTATAGGTTTAGTTGCTTGGTCTCAACTATACGAAGTTGATTTGATTTTGTATAGCTGCTGAGAGTATTCAATTCTGGACAAGGTACCGGGGTTTTTCAGCATTTGCGGTTTCCTCGTTAACAAAATCTTGGTGTGTTTTTTACTTTTCTATTTCCGCAATTATAATTGTTTTTATTATAATTAGAAGTAAAATACACAAATGTTAATTCCTATTTACTTGATAGTAATCCTATTGTGTTTGGTTAATTCCTAACCTCTTATCAAGTAAACATACTTCATTGTTGTATTGTCTCGATCCCATATCTATAGATGATCACACGAAGTGTGAACCGATTAGTTGTATTGTCTCGACTCAGTCCATAGAAAATCA
Organism: Papaver somniferum; assembly: GCF_003573695.1. Lineage (NCBI taxonomy): Eukaryota > Viridiplantae > Streptophyta > Magnoliopsida > Ranunculales > Papaveraceae > Papaver > Papaver somniferum. The sequence continues at coordinate 75,431,803 of NC_039362.1, forward strand.
CTTTCTGAGAAAGGATTTATAGGTCGAAAAGTTTTAGATTGAGGTATATTTGGGTACCCTCGTCTTTTCAATTGGTATCATAGCATGCAAATACGAAAAGATCTAACAATCTGTATTTGGTGCGATCCAACCTATAAGAAATTGAATCTATGTATGATTCAGTTAACGTTATGCAAGAGTATGAATACTCAAAAGTTGAAGATGTTACTACTTCGTTGACTCATGATCCAGGGGTTGCGAAAACATCTATGTCTATCTCTGATGAAAGAGAAGATGCTGATAAAGAGTTGATAAAACTCCTAAAGACTAAAAAATCTTTGTCTTCTAAAGTGCTGATAATGAAGACAAAATCAAATCTTCTTAAAAAGAAGATAAGAGATAAAGACATTCAACTGAATAGTCTGGCCAAAGAGAATATGGATCTAATTGTCAAACTAAAAGCTCTTGGTAAATCTCTTACTTTAGATAAAGAGACACGTCCTATGACTCTGACTAATGATGTTGTTGTGATTTCTTCTGATAATGAGGAAACTAAAAGTCCTTGCTCGACTTTTACAGATTGTCATAAAACCAGTTTAGTCACGTCTGAAAAAGATCAAGATGATGGTAGTTTGAAAGAAGTTTCTTGTCTTAAAAAACTGAAAGATCATTCCTCAGTAGAAAGACAGATTATACCACTACCAGATAAGATCAACTCAAAAGAATCAGAGGAAAGAGTTGATAGTCACTTCTGGAAAAAGGTTCCTCCTCACCCATATCGAAACAATTTTTTTGTTGAAGAACAACTCCAAAAGAAAGGGAAAGAGAGAATCTCTGCCAAAAGAAGCAATCAGGAATTTCCGATAATTGTTTCAGATTATCACTCTAATGTGGATCATAAGGAAGTCCTTAGAATGAGAAAATCATATGAAAATCTCATTGAAAGAATTAAGAGAGATTTATCTATATATGAGAATTCTCACATCAGTACAGTTTCTCCACATGATCATATCTCTAGAGTTAGAAAAGATCATCATCTTGGGAGAAAATATTTTGGGCAGAAATTCCCTAAGAGAAACATGAACTATGTTTCTGATACTCACTGTAAGCTAGAAAAAGCTTACTCCGATGCAACTTAGTTGCATCAAAATTGTGCACTCTCATCCTTTTTCGTGCTCTTATTCATGGATGGGAAAGGCACAATAAAACTGGAACACATTTGTTTGTGTAGTTGTTTATCAGAAAAGTTGTGACACTTTATGGATAGCTGCGAATCCATGGTTGTCTGAAAAATGTTCATGATTAACATGATCTTCCAAAAATAGGTTTTATTTAGAATTTTCGAATTTTAATAAACCTTCCAGCTTGAGAAGTACGAACAAAGTAAACGAAATATATTCTTTAGTATTTTCGGATTCTCCTGCTATCTTTCAGTCAGAAAGTTGTCTCTTATTAAAGGGAAACTATCTCTTGCCTGTATTCTGATACCTGATCAATCCTTTTATATATAACCGAGCATGCCTCCAATAACTCGCAGTATCTCAAAGGATAATAAGGATGAAGCTCAAAAGGTTAAAGATTGTCAAGGAATCAATACAGAGAGGAAGAAGAAAAACATATCAAATATCATGTCTGATTATGATTCTGATAGTTCAGTTGGATCACAAGATGAGTCATGTCTGTTGGTTTACAACCTACAAGATCCAACCAAAACCAAGTGGATTCGTTCTGATAGTATGATTGACTATATCCAAGGTTTTGAGGAACTAAGAACCAATCTCATAATAACGGTTCGAAATCAAGTTTGGCTCAAAGATAAGATTGAGGAAACATAAGATGATATTGCTGATATGAAGGTTCAAGTTGAAAATTTTGAGAAACAAGAAGTGGTTGCAGATAAGTCTCTTGAGACATGCTTCAAAAGTTTGAACACTGAAGAAACCTCAGTGAACAACAAGAACACCACTAGAGATTACGTTATATGCTGTAATACTTAATCCAGGAAAATAGACATCATTTTTTGATTTCTTTCAATGGTTTTATTAGGTCTATTATGAATAAAACTATCTTATTATGAATAAAATTATTTGATTTATAATTTTTCTTTTGATAGTTTATGTTTACATAGCCTATGCTTGAATGTTTTATCTTATTGCTATGTATGTGTATGGGATGTTTGATTTCGGTTTTCTAACCTTGATATTCGATCTCATATGTTATGAACCCTTATGGTTTGGGTGACTTTTTGGTTTAGCAGGATTAAGTTCTAGCCCATGTTGGTAGGCTTTATCAAAGGATCGTGAGGGGTTCTGATTGAAAAAATATGTGAAAAAGTCACAATATGTTGAATCGTTTGGTTTAGCATAAAAGCTTATGTGTTTCGTGGTTTCAACTTTTGCTTGCAATAGTTAAAACCGGTTTTCAACCTTTCTCTGGTAAAGGTTGATTGTTGTTATTCTTTTTTTTTTTTGCATAAGGATGACAACATAATGATATTTCAATATCAATTCTCCTTGGAAGAAGATGCAAACATATTGGAGAAGATGATGCGAAATTCGAGATAACGACTTTGTTAGTTAATCGTTTTCCTGTTTAAGAAAAGCCTGAGTGTATTGCGTATATTTATTGCTTTTGCTTAACAAAATTTCGGTACAATTGATGTTTTATTCCATTATTTGTGTATGGATGTGTGTGTGATTCAATTGTTTCCGGTTAAGAAAAATTATTGTTATCTTGCTTTATTGTTTGCTATCAATCGTTATGGCTTACAAAATTTCGGTGCAATTGCGGTGCTTTAATGTCTATGTTGTTTCAATTGCTTCCGGTTGAGGTGAATAATTATGCAAGTTGATTTATTTGGTTTGTATGAATTTTTTATGGCTTAAAGAAAGAAAAGGTTTACGGGATGAATTGTTTAGTCCAATTCGATTCCGGATAAGAGAAACTAAGTTAATTCTGATCTTAGTTAGACTTATCAAAGTGGAGGTTTTGGTTATTCAAGTCTAACCGAATTCCTTAACAAGGAATGCTAGTTAACAAATCTAGTACTTGTCTTGTTTAAAAGTTAAAGGTCTAAGTTATATGGTTAATTAGAACCTGATGAGAAAAATAGAGTTATATTTATTTTGGTCTTATCGAACAAGCGATTATATTTGAACAATCGGTTTAGCAAAGGAACTAAGGTGCGTAGTCAATTTTTGGTTTGTTAAAATATTAGGGAAAATTGCTTCGGGCAATTGTTTCCTTGATAACATATCAAAACAAAAGTACTTTGTAGTTTCGATTTTGATATTGGTTATCAAAAAGTGTGTGGAACCCTCATGCTTAACTCTTATAGGTTTGTAAGTCTATTTTGAGATTTGTAAGATCCTTTGGGTTTGTCCTTTATTTGCTCGTACCTTTGTTATTTTGTGACAAAAAGGGGAGAAATATATGGAGTAAACAAGTGATACTGGTATTATTTATATTGATTGGTATCACTAAGGGAAAGGACATTGGTGCTTAAACGTTTATCTAACAAAAGAGTAAAAGCATAGACTAAGGGGGAATATCATATGATACTTGTAGATATATGAACTAAAAAGGAATAACAAAGACGTGCGGATTGATAAAATCTACCTATCTTACCTTTAAGGGGAGTATTAGCTTTGTTATTATAATGTCAACAACCGCATTTATGGATTGAATGTATACAGGTTATTGTGTTGTTGAACTTTGGAATCAAGCGTATGTGTAATAAATTCTTGTAATTTGATTATCCATATGATGTAAGAGTTTTGTCACTAAAATTGACAAAGGGGGAGATTGTTAGAGCATAGCTCGGTTGAACCCACCAAGCGTTGGTATGTCAAGTTTGGTTGTCATATTTTAGTGAACCAAAACTCATTTAAAGAGTCGCTTGATTATATACTAGAGTCAACTTCGTATAGGTTAGCTCGAAAGTATTAGGATATGAGACATTACAAGTATTGCGAAGACTTGAAGAAGTGAAGAAGTAAGGAGATACAACGACAACATCATCCTTCCACTTGAGGTTAGTGATTTTTGACTTGAACTGTTTCATTCCCTAACGTATCTTTCAATTCGTGCATATTGAAAACATAACTGCGAAGCATGAACGGTTACACTCTAGTTAGACGTAGTATTAAGGAATGCAATACGAAGTATAACGCTTATCTTTTGAACTTCGTATATAAGACATCGACATAATCGTTTGAATGCTATTGTGAATATGTATGGGTATGAGGTGAAGATTTCATCCTAGGAAACAATGTTTTACATTAGTTTAAAGGAAGTAAATTCATGAACTTGTTTCCTGAATCGAAAGGGAAATCACTAGGCTTATTGGTATTGTTATTCATTGCATATCTTTTGGACTACCAATATGTGTGATTAGTATAACCGCTCATGACTTGTTTATGTTCTTGGTAAAACTATTCACAAGGCCTGACTTTTATTAACGAAACCGATCTTAAGTAATCACCTGAGATGGTATGATCGATTTAGTGTTATTGGTATGACCAACTCTAGGCAAAGGGGAACCGATCCTATGAAGAGGATCAACCGATCACAAAAGGGGAATCGATCCTTGTAAGAGGTGAAACACATTTTTAGTAGATGGGGGAACCGATCCTATGAACATGTGCAACAAGTTTTTAGTGAAAGGGGAACCGATCCTATGGACATGTGCAACAAATACAAGCAGTTACCATAAGTATGTGGGGAACCGATCCAAGTACGTAGTCAACCGAATTTTTGGAAAGCTAGTGTGACTATGCACATTACTCACATGGAGGTAGAACCGAAACTTGTTTTGGTAGAACCGTGAAACCCATGATTTGTAATTGAGTGTTCTTAATCAATCACATAGTTCTTGAAAGTTATATGAACCAATTCTAAGCTTGTTTGGAAGTGTGGCAAATTGTTTTCAAGATTGTAAGTATGAAATAGGACTTATAAAGTAAAGATGTCTACATACTTTGAACATGTGCAGAAACGCTTATCTTTTATTGTTTAAAGATATTTCTTAATAGCTAAAAGAAAAAATTCCGTATCGAAAAAATAAGTTTAGAATCTTTTAATTAAGGTTTTTAATTTTATTTTTGGAAAATGAAAATTGGTAATGTGCATTTACTAACTGAAGATTTTCTAAGAGATTTTCGGTCAATGTTTGGACAAAAAATTTCCAGGAATTATGGAAACAGAAACTGTTATATATTGCATATCTTGAGAATATTTTCGGTTTTGGAAATTCCTTGGTGTCCAAACTTCCTTGGTCTATAAATACCAAAGTTTGTATTTCTAGCAAACCAATCCTCAGAGCCAGCAAAACTACCTAGTTGTGTTGTAACTGGTGGAGCCGCCTATTCGGAGAGGAAAGTAACCTAATTAGGCGAAATCACTTACGGCCGCTCAGTTTAAAGACTTCTTTGGGATTGAGAAACTCTATTAGTACCGTTGGTGGGAAACTAGATAATTGCGGTTTATTATTAGTTTTAGATTGATTTGATTGACTAACGGTTGTTGAACTTTGATTGCACCTAGTTTGTTTATGCTTGAGCATCTTCTCGTCTGATATAAGATTCACTCAAACTAGATCGAAGTTTTGACGAGGATCTTTAGACTGTTTGTACTTCTAAATAGGTCTTGTGATTATCCATTGTTAACAGACTCCGTTATGTGCGTGATTGATCACAAGAGATTCAAGTTGATTGTGTGCAAGTGTTTATTGAAGATCTAAGAAGATTTGAAGACAAAGAAGACTTTGAAGATTTCTGATTTGGGTTCATAATCTTTGGTGTGCACAATACTTGTTTCCATTAAAGAGGATCCAACTATAATCAGTTTATCCTTGTGGTAGATTGGATTGATTAGTTGAGCAGATCGACATCAATACGTTTCTTTGTTATTCTAGGTATTAATTGCAAAATCTAGACGATTACTTCGGTAATTGTTAGTAAATAGATTCTAAGGACCTGACAAAGGAGTTTATTGGGATAAACAGAAGAGCCTTTTGTCGAACTCATATCACTTGGTTGAAAATAGTTGCTACCAAACAGATTTGTTGTTTCTTTACTATTTGGAATACGAACCAAAGGAATTGTTCCAAGTACGTGACTTATTTACAAGTTGGAGGCGTGGGAATACATGCGAAACTAGGTGAACTATAAGTTTAGTTGATTGGTCTCAACTATACGAAGTTGGTTTGATTTTGTATAGCGTATTAATCCTGAGAGTATTCAATTCTGGACAAGGTCCCGGGGTTTTTCTGCATTTGCGGTTTCCTCGTTAACAAAATCTTGATGTGTTTTTTACTTTTCTATTTCCGCAATTATAATTTTTTTTATTATAATTAGAAGTAAAATACACAAACATTAATTCCTATTTACTTGATAGTAATCCTATTGTGTTTGGTTAAGTCCAAACCTCTTATCAAGTAAACATACTTCGTGTTGTATTGTCTCGATCCTGTATCCATAGACGATCACACGAAGTGTGAACCGATTAGTTGTATTGTCTCGACAGAGTCCATAGACAATCACTTTCGGAGAAAGAACTTATAGGTGGAAAAGTTTTAGATTGAGGTATATTTGGGTACCCTCATCTTTTCATATTTCTTTGGTTATTTTTATTCAACAACGGTAATTTATAAAAAAATTGTTTTTCCAGTACTCTTTGGGTCGCAGCCAATACGAATTTAAGTACGAAAAGAAGTTTTTGCACGAAGGCTGCTATCGTCTCTTGGGGGAAAGTACCTGGCAATTCTCCGTTTAGGTGTTCAAGCGCAATGTAGTGAACTATGTAATGTCTTTTCTTTCTATTTTATTTCATAGTACATATATGGTTTTTTCGGATTCAATAAATGAGAACAAATATTTATTCAGTAAATATTCCCACAAAGGGTCGTCATGGTTTGTAAATACACTGAGTGACGACGCTAAAGATCATTTGAAATTTTTGGTATGAGTTGTCACTTTTGGAGAAAGACATTTAACGACTCTAAATGTTACTTAACACAGAGACTTTTTTGATAGTAGAGTCGTCAGCCAATAAACATAATACATGACGACTCTTTTGATCTGCAAGAGTCGTCACTTCCATTATATGTCCGGTAACGACCCACTTAGCAGTTAATGTGAATTTTAAATTCACCCAGTGTGGTTGAGTCGACCAACGATTAAAAATTCAAAAAAATGATTGTTGGGTCGTTCAATTCAATAAATAGAGACCCATATCTCACTCCTTCTTCACCCAAACCATAATTCTCAACCTTCACATTCATTCACATTTATTTATCATCCAAGAGGAAAACAAAGAGAAATTACCATGACTACTCCCTACACTTTCGAAGAGAATGACACCATTGTGAGATCTTGGTTGACACTCAAAGACCACTTTGAAGATCTAGGAAAATACATTGATCAAACATCCGATGCTTGGTGGAACCGTGTATTCATCGTTTTTGTGGCGTTAGACGGAAATTGTAACTCAAGGTCTTTGAAACTCGTCAAGGAACGGTTCGAGGAGATATTCGTAGAATGTGAAGCTTTCAAAAGAGAATTGAAAGCCGTAAGGGAAGCCTTACCCAATATGTTGGGTGCTATAAGAGTAAGCATTTAAACAAGAGGTAAAACTGATCCCAAGTTTTGAATGATACTAACTGAGTATATTATTTTCGTTTTGCATTTTTCAGTTGAGGAAGGCGTATGCCCGATATGAGGTGCTTCGTGGGAAAGAGTTTGAGTTCGACGAATGCTACTGTATCTTGGAAGGCACTATCTATAATTACAACCTATATGGTCAAGTGTATAAGTGCACCATTATCTATTGTATTTCATTTCCTTCGATGTAACTCTATGAAAGACGTATGCCTTTTACGATTCAATGAAATGATTATATGAAAAATCATAAAAATCAACACTATCGGTCGTTAATGTATAAAAATATCGAAAGCGACGACTCTAACTAAAATTCTTAATGGTTTGTCCAAGTTTTACTGCATTTTACATTCAGTTATATGTTTTTTTTTTCTTTATAGGCGTACTTGATGTATGCAAACTTTATGTGCTTTGCTTTATAGGCGTACTTGATGTTGATGTATGCAAACAAGTAGTGGTATAAATGACCACAAGTTGTAGATTTGTACGGGTGATAGATTTCAGAAACAAACTCATCAATATAAGACTTGTGAGATTGACGTGCATGTTTCAACAAATGAACGTGTAAAATTGGTCGACCTTTTCTTAACTGATAGGAGTACTTTTTAGCACATGTTCATCAACTTTAAGTTAGCTCTTAAGTTATATCAATCCTTTTTAGCAAGAGTAGATCGGGACATCTGGGACGTTTTCAAATTGGTAATCTTATCCGGCATCACTACAAAATGTCACAGCTACTATTTTTATCATAAAACAATCAGCATATTATCTTGAAGTTTCAATTCATTATTAATAGTATACGGCTACGCAAGGCAAACGAGCCAATATAAATTTGAGGCATTTGGCCACTAAATGGTTCTGAATAGAAGGATACGTTTGTATTTATCCAACAAAAATGAATGAGAATAGTGCTATGATTTCATCATCACTTACCACTCCGCTAGTAATCAACATCGACAGTTATCGTCACCGGAGCCATGAGGAGCAAATAATTACCATTAACACAAAGCAGACGGACGAAGAATCGGTGGTATTGGATAATACCTCTAAGGAAACTATAGGAACGTCTACCTTCTTCAAGACTTGTTTTAATGGCATTAATGCTTTATCTGGTGAGTTTCGTTTTTTTTCTTTTTGAAATTTTCATTTCCGTGATTTGATTTGCTTAGCTTCGGTTTGTTTTTGATCGTTGCAAAATATGAAATATTTGGAAGTATCAAATTCGATCTGTTATGAAGTTAACAGTAGTTATATGTAATGTGTTGCTTTCAGGAGTAGGGATACTATCGGTACCATATGCACTAGCATCTAGAGGATGGTTAACTTTGATACTTCTTTTCATCATTGCGGCTGCAACATACTACACAGGGTTACTAATGCGAAGATGTATGGATGTAAGTTCAAAGATAAGAACATATCCAGATATTGGCGAGCATGCTTTTGGGAAGAAAGGGAAAATGATAGTATCTAGTTTCATGTACTTAGAATTGTATGTGGTTGCAACCGGATTTTTGATACTAGAAGGTGACAACTTAAGCAACCTGTTTCCAGACATGAGTTTCACATTAGCTGGCGTTACCGTATGCGGCCAACAGGGATTCGTTATACTCGTAGCTCTTGTAATTTTCCCATCAATGTTGTTGACTGACCTGAGCAAAGTTTCTTACATATCTGCAACTGGGATTTTAGCTTCTGTTCTCATCATTCTTTCTGTCTTTTGGGTTGGTGTCGAAGATACTGGTTTTCGTGCACAGGGAAGGTTCTTTCATTTGAATGGGGTTCCTACTGGTGTTAGCTTATACACCTTCTGCTACTGCGCTCATCCCGTTTTCCACCACCACCACCACCACCACGCCACCACCATCACCACCGGCACCACCACCAGGTCCACCACCAGCACCACCACCGCGGCCACCATCACCACCACCGCGGCCACCATCACCACCGCTGCCACCACCAATACCACCGCACCACCACCACCACCTGAACCCTAAATCCTGAACCCCAAACTCTGAACCCTAAGTCCTGAACCCTAAACCTGAATTTTAAACACTGAACCCTAAATTATGAACAATGTACCCCGAAGGGCAATTTCGAATACTTAACTCTCTCTAACGGAGAATCTAACGGATTGGGGCATTTTGATCTATTCCCTAACGTCCGGGGAATTTTCACAAAGTTGGGATCGATTTTGAGGCTTTTTACCATTTATCCCTAGAAAATTTTCGTGGCAAGTGACCACGGTAAAATTGCTAATGTGTCCTATGGTGCAGAAACTGTGCAGTCTTTCATCTTTGACATCTTTTTATACTGTACCTGTCATGCATTTCCGTGCTACATACACCTGTCTTTACAAACAGAATCTTAGTTGTCTGGATGAGATAAAAGCAAACCAAGAAATCTGTATTAAGATTACAAGCAAATAAGAACACCTGTACTGTTCTTGCGCGCCATGGAAATGAAAACACAATGAAGAATCCCAGGCTTACAATTTCCAAATATGTTGCTAGTTTAGTTGGGATTGAAAAAGTAAGAAAAATGACACGAAGAGGAAATGAAAAGTAATGATACAACTGATGTATGCAGTGCAGGTTAAGCTATTATGCAGTGCAGGATAAGTCAGTTCTATTTCCAACAACTTTATTAGTCTCACGTGTTCTTTCTGGTAGTCCGTTGTTAGTGCAAGTATAATAGAGGTTTAACCTTTTCTATACAGAGAATCATCTCTGCTCTATCATTGAACATGCTCTGAGTCCTGCAAAGTCCTGCATAAGTGCATAGTTAACCAGTGGGAGTTAGAGGCACGTAAATCTTACCTAGTTGGTTATTTTCGTCACTTACTCTCGCTGTTCTTCGTCATGTTCACCTCCTTGCTACCTCTAAGGAAGTTTGGTTTTCTCTTGAAGATCAATATGCTTCTAAGTCTGATGCTCAGATCCATCATCTTCATTGTGAATTAAGTACTTCAAAGAAAGGTTCTCTAACTATGCGAGCATATATAGATCGTGCTCGTGATAATGTTGATAGTCTTGCCGCTGCTGATACTATCGTAACTGATAAAGAATTTCGACACTGTCTTCTTGCTAGTTTAGACAGTTCATATGATGCCATTGTTACTTGTCTTACTACTACTATGAGTTCTCTGGACAAACAAGACTTCCTTACGTATCTTCTTACCTTTGAAATTCGTATCGAACAACAAGCGAAACCTCTCGACTCCTAGCCTGTAGCTAATATGGTCGCACCTACATCGTCTCACCCACCTACATCATATTCTTCCTCTCAACCTCGCAATGGTAACAGTAGACCATAGTCTCAACGTGGTACTAGCCGTCCAAATATAGTATGTCAGTTATTGGTCGTAAAAATTTTGAAGCTTCTGAATATTGGAACCGCTACGATCGAAATTTTCATCCGCCTCGTCGCCAACCGCCTTCGACTACTCCTCGTACTTATGTTGCTCAAGCACCGAGTTCGTTTTCCTCTTCTAATTGGGTTCCTGATAGTGGCGCTACAGATCATCTTATTAATGATCTCTCTCCTCCAATTTCACTCTGAATACACGAGCACTAATCAAGTCAAAATGCGTAATGGTTCCTCTATTCCAATTTATAATGTTGGCTCCTTTATCTTACATCTTCGTAATATTCCTTTTTCTCCTCAAATTTCTCAAAATCTCTTATCTGTTTTTCCCCCGTACCACTGATAATAATGTTTTATTTGAATTTCATCCTAATTTTTATCTTGTGAATGATCGACGTACGGGGAAGGTTCTTCTTCGCAGCTGTATGGAGTTGGTCTTTATCAACTTGATGTTTCGTATATATCTCCTGAAGTTTGCATAGGTGAAAGTGCTAGTTTACATGACTGTCGTACTCTAGATTGGAGCATCCCATGATGCATATAGTTCGCAAAGTTATTTCAAATTCTCCCTTCCGGTTTCAATTCAAACTAGTATCAGGCTTTGTTTCTTATGTCATGAAAATAGGAATTATAAGTTACCTTTCCCTTCTGGTAAAACTACTTATTCAGGTCCATTAGATTTAATTGTCTCTGATGTTTGGGGACCTACTCGTATTTTATCTAATGAAGGCTACATATATTATATCATATTTATTGATGCGTTTAGCCGTTTTACTTGGATATTTCCTATGTCTCAATAATATGATGTTTTTTCCTATATTCTTTTTGTTCCAAAAGCATGTCGAAAATCTTTTTAATCATAAGATCAAAAAATTTCAATCCGGTGACGTTGCCGTATAACGTAAGCTTACTCAACACCTTCAACAACTCGGAATTTGCCACCGATTTTCATGCCCGTATACTTCCCAACAAAATGGTTTAGTCGAACATCGACATCATCATATTCGTGAAACTGGCCTTACACTCCTAAATATGGCATCTGTCCCATCTTCATATTGGTATAATGACTTTTACACTGCATGTTATTTAATGAACCGTGTTCATGTATCCTTTCTTGACAGTGCCTCCTCTTATGAAGCTATTTTTGGTTTATCACCGGATTACACTTCTCTTCGTGCATTTAGTTGTCTTTGTTATCTCCACATCCGTCCGTATTGGTCTAACAAAATGGAGCCTGTAACACTTAATGAACAATGCATACAGATATTGTGAAGCTTGAAAATGCAACAAAGAAGGTTACCACCTCATCCATATGTAAACTCACCCATGAGGTTGTTTGGAATACTAACAACACCGAGTGTGGAGCCCATCAGAGTATCATTACACCAGAGGTGACCATACCAAGTGTGTATGTTAGAGCATTACTCAGTCGAACTCGCATGCGTTGCCATCTCAAGCATGTTTGTCAATATTAGTGATCAAAACTATAAGTCTTGATTACTAGCCTATTAGAGCTAAGGTCTTGGATTAGGATAGAAAGTGTAGTTGAGCTCAAGACTCCATGGCAATCATCATAGAAGACGAAGGACTACTCAAGAAACTGGTGGATCTTGATCGACTAAAAGGTATGTGGAGACTTGAACTTATCTGTCACTCAAAAGTCTATTTACTCTATCTCTTACTCTTGAGACAAGAGTCGTTTTGATATATAGACTTTCATTATACACATTTGCTATTTCGACCGAGTTTATCTCGCCTATCTATTTCTCGAAATGTGTGTTGGTAAGCTTTCTCTTTGGCCGAATTCATCTTTACCAAGTGACGAAAGTCATGTTATGTTTCAATCACTTTGAAAATTGCTCTAACGAAAAATGGTCTGTGAATAACGGCTATATAACGTTCTCTGAGAATGTTCAATGATTGAAATGAGAGTTTAGATTACATAACCATTGGTAGGATATAAGCATTGTTGTGAAAACACATATATGCATAAGTCCTTATTCCTTGAACCAAAGTTTGCGAACTTTGTTGATCAAGAGAAATGGAAGTGGCGTGAGCCAAGTCCGCGAACTCAGTCCACGAACTTGCGGAACTTCTCGGCCCGAGATTTTCTACTGGAGTTTGAGCTTAAGTACACGAACCCAGTCCGCGAACTTGAGCAGGTTATATCTAAAGTCGGTTGTTCTTGAACTAATGTTTAAATAAACTAAGGAATGCTTTTGCAAACCGTGGCTATAAAGTTCGTGAACCGATTCGAGTGAATCAAACCGATTTTGCTTCAATTGTGTCTTGTGTAATTACATAAGATTTCCTTGCAATTGAACAACTCTCTAACTAGTTCATTTGAGTCATTTGAACTAGTTATGATGAAGAAGAATAAGGTTGATATGAAAGTAATCATATGGATAACCTTTTGGTTGACTTGTTGAACCAACAAATGTTAATGTTTGGGTACGGTTCATAAACCCAAAATTGGACATTTCATTTGTGTGTGACAAGCTAAGTTTTCGATCTAACGGCTGAGAAATATTAGCTTGAATCTAATCAGGTTTTCATCTAACGGTGAATATTGAATGCTTTGTTACTAAGCTAACATTGATTGCAAAACCTGATTTGAAAGTGTATATAAGGGAGAACTCTAGCAACTGGAAAACCTAATCCCCACACATTCTGTGTGATACTAGTTGTGCTAAGCTAGAGTCGATTCTCCTTTAACCTTTGGTTTCTTCTTCTAAACCAGGTTAACGACTTAAAAAATTCATTGGGATTGTGAAGCCAGACCGATACTACTTTTATCGTAGTTGTGTGATATGATCTTGCTGTTTCTATCGTACGAGTACAATTGTAATAATTGGCTTGAGATTTCTATCTCCGATAGGAAAGATAAAAAGTAATCACAAACAAACTTCGTCTCATCGTTTGTGATTCCGCAATATCTTTTTTCGCTGCGTCGATTAAGATAATTGTGAGGTGATTGATAATACTAAGCTGTTCTTCGGGAATATAAGTCTGGTACTATTGATTGGTTCTTGTTCACCTTGATTTATCAAAAGAAGGAACAAAACTCGTAGGCATATTCGTGGGAGACGGATTTATCTATTATCGTAGACTTTTCTGTGTGATACAGATTTGTTATTAAAGTCTTCGACTTTGGGTCGTAGAAACTCTTAGTCGTGGGTGAGATCAGCCAAGGGAATCAAGTGCGCAGTATCATGCTTGGATCATAGGCGTAGGAGCATAACTGTACCTTGGATCAGTGTGAGATTGATTGGGGTTCAGGTACAGTCCAGACCGAAATTAGTTTGGAGTAGGCTAGTGTCTGTAGCGGCTTAATACAATGTGTGTTCAATCTGGATTAGGTCCCAGGATTTTTCTGCATTTGCGGTTTCCTCGTTAACAAAATTTTGGTGTCTGTGTTATTTCTATTCCGCGTTATATTTGTTTATATAATTGAAATAATACAGGTTGTGCGTTGTTCAATCAATGAGAATATCCGACCTTTTGGTTTTTGATTTAAATTCATTGACACTTAGATATTGGTCTTTGGTACCATCCAAGTTATCTCTCTTTAATAAAAACTCGCAGATTTATATTTACTTGAGTAAAGATCAAATCGAGAGATTCAGATATAAACTCTTTACTATACTTTTATCTAGATTGAGTCTGACTGTCTAGTTGATTCTCTAGAAAGTATATTAGAGTTTGTCCATACAAATTGCTAAGCGAAATATTAGGTGTGGTTGTTAGACCCCCGCTTTTTCAGTGTCAATCTCATATGTACCAACTTCAGTTGGGACATCTGCACCGGTTATGAAACCTTTTACAACAGCTGAATAGGTGGTACTACCTCCTATCACTCCTTAAACAGTGATGTGACCATAAGGAACACCTCAATCTATCTTAATTAGGTCATCTACCACAACTGAATAGGTGGTACCACCTCATATCACTCCTTAAACAGTGATGAGACCGGACGGAACACCTCAAGCTATCTTAATTAGTCAACTAACACACCTGAACAAGGGCGGCGGTCACCATACCTAGAACTTTGAACACCACACCTGTGGTCCAGATCTCTGGTGACATATTGGAATACTTGTTAAGGTGTATTAGCTTTTTGGTTAAGAAAGTCAACCAAAATGAGACCATCTCAATCTGAGTATCTATCAGCACTACAATTTAGCATCTTGTGAATCAATCACCTCAATATACACTACCTGAGTAGTCAGGCCTTCACCTCAATATACTACCTTTGCCAAACCAATCATTTATATCTAAGACAGAGAACAAGCTGAGGCAAGAGTTTAGAAATTATAGCTCATTAGTTAACCAATGTATGCAAGCAGCAAGACATGTAGTTTTTGAACTAAGACCAGTTGTCACTGTCAACTCAGGTAAGGAGTCAATAGATTCAAAGAATTGACAAGTTGCTTAAAGCACATGAAGATAAATTCAAAATTTTGATCAATAACCCCCAGGATGACCGAACTCACTTACAAATTCGAAAAAAGTCCAATATCAAGAAAAGTGAGAGAATGCCGCCTCGAAGAAAAGTTTCACCTACCAACCTTTAAGGGTTTTAATGGTTGCTCTGATCCTAATTACATATATCTTGCACTATGAGCAGATGATAAAACTCTACTTAGAAATACATTAATAGTGACAAGGTTTTTTCCAAGCAGTCTACAAGAAGATGCTCTGTCGTGATTCAGGTGTCTCCCTCCAAACTTCGTATACATAAATTTGATGACTTGAAAACTCTCTTCATCCAAAACTATCCTGTAACATAAAAAACAAAAAAAAAAAGAAGATGTGATTCATGATATCTGTAAGATAACTCAAAGTAAAGAGGAAAGTTTCACCGACTTTCTCAGAAGATTCAAAACAACATCTTCAGTCTATAGGACAAATGAGAAAATTCTATGTGTGTTATTCAGAAATGTACTCGTAGAAGGCGAAATCGGTTCCTTCACATGAAATGTTCTTTCTTCACTTGAAGAAGTCTATAAAGTCTAGAAAGTTCGTAAGAAGAGAACATGATAACCAAGCTTCCCCCTCTGATCTGTCGTTCATACCTCAGGTGAGAAAAGAACATGTTCTCCAAAATCATCAGGTCAACCAGTAAAAAAGAGAAACTTCATAGAGGAAATAGAGCTGAAAATAATAAATGTATCCAAATATTTATAAATATGAATGCAACACCTATACGATATTACAATTCATGAAAAACAAGCCGTATTTCGTATCTCTTAGAAAGATGAAGCATGAAGGCAGGGGAAAAGCTTAATTAATGTTCAAATCATGAAAAAAATGGGTACCTCACCAATGACTGCAGGAACTTAATAAGGTTCATTGAAAGCATGGCCAGAGAAGGTCGCCCAACATAATTTATACTTCAAGAGCCATGTCATAATAGGAGGTCTCCAGTTGTGTAGGTCGTGGGGTATGCCAACATGATACATTCAACACCTAGAACTAGGCAAATGTTTGTATTATATCGACTAACAGAAAGAGAAAATGTCTAGAAGTTAATGATACTGGTCTCTACCCAAATGTGAAGGTCTGTTCTACCACATGATGGGATTTCACCTCAAAATATCTAGTTGTTTATGGGTAAAACTATTTCCGGTGGTTTTGGTAAATTTGGGTGTGTGGATGAGAAACAAATCTAAACCTAAAATGAATGCACTGCACGGGAGTACTTTATATTCGAGAGATCAATCTGTACAATCCTGACCTAAACCAAGAAATGGCCGTTCCATTCTTGCTTCGGTCACAAAGTGAAGGAGAAGGGTTGGTCTTAGGGAGGGAAGCGAAGAAGGTGTTGAGACCAGAATGGTTAATTCTGAAGGTGTGGCTATTCTATGACTTGTATCAGAATTTGGAACTGGCTTGCGGAATGAAAGCTATCAGTTCTTTGGTATTTTTTTGGATATTGTGTTGTTGTTCTAACCAAAACTTGTTGTTTGGTCGAAATAGGTAAAACCTATTTATACAAGTGTAGATGGTAGATTTTCGACAAGGGCTAAAATCGTGAACTCATAATTATACGAAGCTCTGATCCAGCAACCAGACGTGAGTATTGAGACACAGGTCTCTCATCGAATGCTCAACGGAGAGTACTTTCTCTCGGAGTACATGTAGATATGTAGTCTCACAACTGGACAACGACATATCTCATGAACACTGAACACTTTCAGTGATTATTTCTATATAGTATCACGATATGGACGGCTCCTAGACAGCTTGCT
Organism: Papaver somniferum; assembly: GCF_003573695.1. NCBI lineage: Eukaryota > Viridiplantae > Streptophyta > Magnoliopsida > Ranunculales > Papaveraceae > Papaver > Papaver somniferum. The sequence continues at coordinate 75,449,054 of NC_039362.1, forward strand.
CTGCTAGTATAGAGCGATAACGTCTTTAGGAACAAACAACGAGTTTACCCTGACTATATAAAGGATATGACTTACCGACAAGCTCATATCGGGATAATTAATGCTCCTAGACAGCTTGCTCTGCTAGTATAGAGCCACAAAGTTAATTATTCCTAATTAAGATTAATTCTGCCGTGACATTCACTACTGAATTCCCAGAATAATCTATTATTGCTCCTATTCCATGGTCGAATCCACGACTGGTCCCATGGAATGGCAATAACAATTGCTCCTATTCCATGGTCGAATCCACGACTGGTCCCATGGAATGGCAATAAACAATTGTTCTGATTCTATGATTGAATCCATGACTTGATCTCATAGAATAACAATAACTATATTATCTCATTATTCCGATTTCATGATTGAATCCACAAATGGTCTCATAAATGGTAATAGATAAAACTTAATTACTCCAATTCTATAGTCGAATCTACGATCCCATGGAATGGTAATGCTCACTTTATTATTCTGAATTCGTAGTCGAATCCTCAGCTGATCCTATGAATTAATAATAAACATCTTATTACTCAGTTTTGTGAATTATTCTCCACTGAATTCCACAATTAGTAATAAATAATCAACAACCGGGCGTCTGAGCTACCTCTAAGTAAGTCCCGATTAAAATGGTGAAAGTGTATTCAACGATGATACACTAACAGTCGCCGCACGAACGAGTATTTCAAAATACAACGAAACGATGAACCTATGCAAAATAGGGAAGAAAGTAATAAATAATTAAAAATATTGACCAGGGTGCTGGGAGCACGGACACACGACAGACCGACCGTGTCGTGGTCAATCCCACGCCAGTTTTATATTTTTAATGCATTATTATTTTCCATGATTTGATGAAAATTCTCTCATTTTATCAAATCTCCTTCGTCTCGAGGAAACTCCTCGGTTTCATGGTATTTTCATAAATTCGTAAAAAATAATATAAAATTAAGGAAACAAGTGTGGGGCGTGACCGTTGTCCAACCGGCCATGCCTTGGTCCCAGCCGGCCCCACACCTCGCGGTTTCTCATTATTTTATTATTATTATTATTATTATTATTATTATTATTATTATTATTTCTCTAATTTCATGAAAAAACTCCTTGATTTCATGGTATTTTGCACAAATCATCAAATAATAAATAAAATTATGAAAACTTGTGGGACCGGGCCACTAGCCGGCCGGCCATGCCCTATCCGGTCCCACACGCCCCTTGTTTTATTATTTTATTTTTCCTTGAATTCACCAAATTCCTTGATTTCATGGTATTTCTCTCAAATTAGGAAAAATTCCCTCAAATCATGAAAAATACTTAAAAAATATAAAAAATTATGAAAACTCGTGGGACCGGCCCCGCCTCCACGATCCCACACGCCCGTGTTTTTATTATTTTAATATTTTTTGCTTCCTTGAACTCATGAAAACTCCTTCAATTCATGGAAACTCCCTAAATTCATCAAATTTCTCAAAATTCATGAATTTTTCATAAAATCATCAAAATATTATAAAATTAAGGAAAAGGCACCACGAGACCGTGGCCACGACCGGCCGATCATGCCTTGGCCTCGGCGGTCCCACGCCTCCTTATTCCTTATTTTATAATTATTTTCCATCATCTCATGGTGTTTTCCTCAGTTTCGTCGAAACCCTAATTTTGGCATATTTTCTCGAATGGATGCTCAATTGCACGCCAGAAAATATCAAAATTCTGAGGACTGAGACGCGGACGCCTTGGGGACACGAGCGCGCTATCTTGACCGACCAAGATTGGCTCTTTGGCTTACAGAAGCCGGTCCCATCAAGTTTCACAGTTTTGACCTAATTTGCACAATTGCACGTATTAGGTCCAAGACTCTTCCAAACACTTTGGATTTTCATGAAGTGATCATCAGGAGGTCACGTGACTACCCAGGGCCGGTTTCATGACCCCATGGTAGGTCCCTCACTCTGTCATAATTAATTAGGTTTTCTTACCTAAGGCTCAGACGAGCATTTTCAAATAAATGATTAAACCAGCATTTAGTCATTCTTTCACCAACAAATCGTCAACTCTTCAGGAGTTCTTTGTATTTGCTCACGTGAGCATATGGACACTACATGGTTGATCCACGGTCCCATGGATAAACTTCTGACGAACCATGAATTGATCATGAATTGATCAAATTAGGGTTTCTGAATCCAAGGATCATCATTCCAGATTCCAACCTTAATAATTTTACGACGACCTCATGGTCATTAATTTTATTAATTATGCTCGGTTCAACGACCAATATTCTAATTAATATTTTTGGTACGCTTCCAATAATCCATCAGATGAGCAACACATGCTCAGACGATCAAATATTCAACAATTCATCACATGAGCAACACTTTCTCAGATGATAAATATTTGCTCAAACCAAGGAATATTGGTTCAACAATCAATATTCAACGATCCATCGAATGAGCAATACTTTCTCACTTCATCGTAAGAATTATACCTCTGTCTCATGACATGTTCAATTCATGAGTTTCAGAACATCATGTTCAACTCAACAACTACATGGACTCATCGTCCCATCAAACCACGAAGTCATCAATTGATTAACATGCCACGAGACGTTCATCGTGTCACTTTGGGGGGATATCACTTAGGGTTTTGGTCCGGCGGTCTACGGCACGTGTGTTCAAACACACGATGTAATGTGAGAAAGTCGTGCAATCAGTTGAAGGAATTCACGAGGTAGTGGGTGGAAAATGGACCAAGTATCCACACGTTGAGCAACTGGTTTCAAACACGATCTCCACTTCCCCACTCCTTGATTCCATCAACTGTCACACTTCATGGGATCATGGTGTCTAAAATTCCAGCAATATAAATAAGTCTCCGAATCATGATTGAATCATCAGCATCAACAATATCATTAATCTCACGTCTCATCGACAACACGAGATCATCAACTCATCAATTGAGCAACTGCTCTCAATTAAGCAATTTCAATCATTCAGATCTTATCATATTCAGAATTCATACACCCACAATCTTTGATTACCATTGACTCCACACATTTCCAAGCTTCCCTCCTACAGATCAACCCATCCTCTCTTGTGACCGAATTTACTCTGGAACGGTCATTGTCTTGATTTAGGCCGGAGTACTACAGATTGATCTCTCGAATCTAAAGCACCCCCTTTGCAGCGGTGCATCTGTGTGAGGTTTAACATTTCGTTCGGTTAGAGGAGTCTCCTCCGTACGGTCGTCTCCTCAATTCCTTAAAAACCAGCAAATCGTTTTTCCCCATCTACAATAAGTCATATTGAACGCACCATGATCTCGTAGAAAGTGGGAGTGATTGAGTAATGGAGAAGTGGGATTATGTGTAAATGCCAGAGACCACGTTCCCATCATGGAGGAAACTGGTTAGTTTACACCCACTACTTCTTACCGCCACTCACTACCCTGCTTTCTGAAAATTTCTTATAATGGGCGTTGTGAATACCAATATTTTGCAGAGCACGTGTCACAATCTTAGTGGCCGGATACGTGTCTAAAACTGTATATCCTTCGCCAGACAGAGGAGTCTGAGTAGCAAGGGATACCTCCGCAGATCTGCTTTATATCATCCCAAGAGAAAGCACGTGAACGGTCAAGATAAATGAAGAAAAATGCTAGTCTACATAGGGTCATTTGGCAAAGGGACAGAGGTATATGACGCATCCAATCAGTATTAAATGCTCTGATTCTTATCTACACGCATGACTTAAAGCACGTGGAGAGAGGAAGCCTGTCAGAACCCGATTGGAGGAAGCAAGCGGTGAACGAAGGTAGAACGCGCACTGAGGCTGGGTAGTTCCCAAAGGAACGTGGGTCAGCTGAGGTGGCGAGATACAACTGGAGAAGCATGTGGTAGACGAAAGTACCACTGGTACGGAAAGTATATCAGCAGACGATGGACCCAGAGGCAGCAAAGATATACCAGGAGCAGAAGGGGCTATAAATACCAAGCTTCACCAACAAACTAAAGGCATTCAATATCTAGGAGAGAAGATTTAGTCTTAAGCTTATACCTCTTTAATGTTTAGAACTTAAGTAGTTACTTCAACTTGAGTTCTCTCTATTACTTTGGGAAGCATTTAAGATCTTTGTAACCACCACATACTTAATACGATTTTATAATTCATTACCCCATGGACGTAGAAAAATGTCGAACCACGTTACATCTTGTGTCTCATGATAACTTAGAGGCTTTTACATTACTCTTATGTTCTTTGTTATTATTGTGATCTTAGATACCATTTATTGCTTAGCTTAATCAGTTCAATAGAGGTATCGATACTCCTTAGTATCAGATCCTTTGAGATGTATACATCACGTAGGCTACGGGAAAACGAGTAGTCACAGTTTGGCGCCCACCGTGTTTTGCTCACGCACCGGAGTTTAAACACAGTTTATATTTTTCTTATATATCTTCTGAAACGAAGGGGTCTGTGTTTCAGCGGTGAATTTCACTCTCTAGTGATTCATTCATCCATTTCTTGTGTATGTTTTTGAAGTTCATAGCCTCTAAAACCGTGCCACACTAAAGATACACACAAAACTTTCAAAAAACACACTCACAAAACGCTAAAATGTTTGTTTTTTACTAAAAAAGCACACCACGTTTCAGATCTGAGAACCTTTGACTGACAGAGGAATCTCAGTAAGATTTTAAGGATAATTCTAACGCATTTTAAGGTTGTTATTCCCAAGGGTGTCATAAGCATTTAATACTCGTCTTTCAAAAGCTTTATTTCAGTCCTTTTCTGAAAAAGATGCTTAACAGTCTTCTGTGTCAGAGCATTAATTGCTACTTTTAACGAAGACACCCAAGTAGCAGAAATTTTTCGTCTTTTATGTCACCGCAGGTTACCAAGAATCAAAGGTATGCAGAAACCAACTGATGCACCAACAAACTCACGACCAGTTATCACAAGAGGGAGATCCCAAAAGCCATCTCAAGCAAACCAAATAAATAAAACGGAGGACGACCAAAGTGAAATAGCAAGAAGAACAGTTGCTAACAAATCACATATTCCTGCTGAAGGGATAGGGAAAACATCAGGATCTCAACCAATCTACGGCATGCCGTTACCGGAGCATGCAACTACGACAAAGCCACCTGCGGCCAACTCAGGGATGTCCAGAACCTTAGCCCCTAGGGGACGAGGGTCGGGAAACCTAACTCCAATTCAGATAGATCCAGACGACAACACTCCTCAGGAAGGTGGAGCCCACAATGAAGATCAAATGGCGGCACAAATAGTAGCTTTGTTACTCCGTAACAAGGAAAACGAAGATGCCATGCATAACATGGCTCAGGAGAATCGGAACCTCAAAGGTATGTTAAACACACAGATCGAAGGTCCCCAAACTCACCCCCCGCAACAGAGGCGTGACAACGGAGCTATCTCAGGAAGACGAAGGGTGGATACCAACCCACCAAAGGCGACTCAACCTAGAAGAGCAAATATAGCACATCACGATCCAGATGAGACGGATTCAACATACAAGCCCTCCCAAAGCTACTACGACGAAGCATTTTCTAAAGATGCTCACAATGTGAACATGGTCATGGAACAAATGGACAAATTGCAGAAGGATATCCAAGGCTTAAAAACTGGTCACGCAGGCGCGCGATTGGAAGAGGTACTACAAGAAGCAACTACGTCTCCGCCATCCTTTCTCATTTTGAGGGAGCCCATCCCTCCGAAATGCCCGGTACCTACGTTCCAAGCATACAATGGTACCTCCGATCCCGCAGCACACCTACGGTATTACACTCGTGTTCTTTCCCATTGAGAGAAAAACGAGGTAGTACTTTGCAGATACTTCCCAGCAAGCTTAACAGGATCAGCACTAGCATGGTATGACAACTTACCAGCAACCTCAATTGACTCCTTCGATCAATTGTCCACGGTGTTCTTGGAGACGTACATGTATAACAAATCAACAAAGGTTGGGTTAGATAGGCTATTTTCTTTAGCCATCGGACCACGGGAAACACTGATGTAGTACACATACAAATGGCAAAAGACATGCCAAGCAATTGGGAAAGTCAATCCAGAAATTAGCATAAACTGCTATAAGTACGGACTTGACAGAACCTCAACCATCTTCGTGGATATCCACAACAAAGCCTTAGATTCTGAAGGCGAGCTCAGAGTTGTCCAGGACCGATACATCAGACTCAAAGAACTACATAAGGACAACCCCATGGCACAAACAAAGACAGTAGCATCTCCGCAAAGGACCAACTCTCTGGAACCAATTTCGGAGATACCTAAGCGACACAACGAAGCAGGGGGCAGAGCAAGCGATCCAAACACGGAGATGGAAAAAGAGGCAAAGGAAGAGAATATTTTGCAGATAAAGTGTACACGAAGCTGAACACAACTTTTTCTCACATCCTCAGCAAGGAGGGAGCAAATCCGGGATTTCCTTACCCTAATACTAAGGAAAAGCAGTCTGACAGAACGAAGGAATCTAAGGAGTACTGCGCATACCACCAATATTATGGGCATACCACTGATTCATGCTACCACCTCTGCAATGTGATTCAAAGATTCATTGATTAAGGTAAATTCATGGAGTACGTACAACTGCAGCCAACAGAGACGGAGGACATACCAAAGAAAAGGGTTGAACTACCCCAGGATGAGAAATACATCAACATGATCACCTTCTCCAACGGAGGTCAAGAAGAGATGCTCGAAGATATCCTCGAATTAGCTCGAAATAGAAAGAAGGTCGAAGCCCACGAAGTATTCAAGCTAAGTGGACCACCTTCTAGCACTTGGGAGGACTGGATGGCTACACCATTAACCTTTTCAACAAAAGATGTCAACCAAGAAGTGGAAATGCACAACGATCCACTGGTAATCACCCTCCCAATATATGGATGGAATGTTACGAAGGTCCTCGTCGACGGAGGAAGTTCGTTAAATGTGCTATTTTACGAACCATACCTACGTATGGGACTGACAACAGAGCAGATGGATTCTTCCACTTGCACGATATATGGGTTTAACGGAGCAGTCTCTACACCAAAAGGAGAAATTGTTTTGTAGGTACACGCAGGACCCGTAACCAGCACACACTTCTGCGTGGTAGAAGCACCTTCGCCCTACAATGTGATCATGGGAAGACTATGGGTCCATAGATTACGAGGAACAACTTCAACGTATCATCAGTACCTACACTTCCCCACACCTATGGGAGAAATGGAGATCAAAGGTGACCAGCAAGACGCGAGGCTATGCAATTTAGCAGAAATACGACTCAACGAAGAAAGAGCTGCTGCTCAGCATCATGAAGAAAGAGGTGTAAAGCAAATACTAAGGAAGTTCATAACGTAGCACCCTCCGCACACAAGGACGCCTCCGCACACAAGTATGTCTCAGCACCAGAAACAAACACCGCCACCAATCCAGGTGCAGACGTCTCCACCAAATAACAATTACAGAAAAGCACTCCTCACATTTCCTCGCCAATTGAACCAACAAAGAAAATCAACATCGGAACGGAGGCAGAACCAAAGATGTTAAGCATCGGAACATTGCTTGAAGATGAAGAGGAAGTGCATATACAAAGGTTACTAAAGGAATACGCAGATGTCTTTGTATGGTCAATGGAAGACATGCCGGGAATTGATCCGAACTTGGTCTCTCACCACCTTCGGCTCAAACCGGAGATACCACCATTCAAGCAAGTATACGTAAGGTGGCGGAAATCTACCATGAATGGGTAGAAAAGGAATTGCAAAAGTTACTTAAAGCAGGATTTATACAAGAATTCAAATATCCCACGTGGATATCCAACATGGTCATCGTTAAAAAAAGAACGGAGGCGTACGCATTTGCATCGATTTCAGCAATCTTAACAAAGCGTGCCCAAAGACAGTTACCCACCGCCAAATATTGACCAACTGGTAAATGCAACAGATGGTCATCAAAGATTATCCTTCATGGATGGATACTCAGGCTATAACCAAATAGCCCTTGCAGAAGAAGATCAGGAGCACACTGCGTTCTTTACCCCACGAGGCTTGTATTGCTATACAAGGATGCCTTTTGGACTAAAAAACGCGGGGGCAACATACCAACGATTAGTAGACAAAATATTCAAGCCATGGATAGGCAAGATACTGGAGGTCTACGTAGACGACATGCTTGTCAAAAGAAAAGAAGCAAAAAACCATCTCTCAGACCTAAGGGAGATATTTGAAGCTATGAGAAAATTTCACATGAAGGTAAACCCGGACAAATGTACGTTCGGAGTTACCTCAGGAAAATTCTCAGGCTACTTGGTCACCAAACGAGGAATCGAAGTAGATCCTGAAAGGGTCAGAGCAATAATGGAGATGCCATCCCCGCAAACGCTAAAAGGAGTACAAAAGCTAAATGGAATTTTAGCTTCCATGGGAAGATTCATATCCAGGTCGTCAGATAAGTGCAAAGCGTTCTTCGATACGCTAAGGAAAGGAAGCAGGTTTACATGTACCAAAGAGTGTGAGCAAGCTCTTCACAAGATCAAGGAATAATTAGCATCAGTACCAATCCTATAAAAGCCGGAGCCAGGTGAGATACTCACCCTATACCTAGCAGCAACGAGCTACGCTGTAAGCGCAGTATTGGTAAGAGGCCAAGGGCAAGGAGAAAAGCCCATATACTATGTTAGCAAGACACTCAGTTCGGCGGAGCGTAACTACACCAAGGTGGATCAACTCATATATTCCTTAGTAGTAGCAACAAAAAAGCTAAGGATATATTTCGATGCGCACACCATCAGAGTTTTCACAAAAGCTCATATAAGCCAAATCCTTGACAGCACGGAGAAGATCGGAAGAGTGGCAAAATGGAATGCCATGATAAAAAAGTTCCATATAATCTTCTAAACCAGGAAAGCGGAGAAATCACAATTCTTGGCAGACTTCTTGGCGGACTTACCTTTAAACGACGAAGCGGAGATAGACGAAATTCCAGGAACGGAGGAAGAAAAGCCGGAACCAGAAGACCTCTTGGAACCGCAGAACGCACGAAGGTGGAAAATATTCTTAGACGGCTCCTCAAACGAAGAAGGAGCAGGCATAGGGATCGTCATAACGATCCCTACTGGAGACCGACTCATCTATGCATTCAGGTTAGAATTCGAGCAATACACCAATAACATCACGGAGTATGAGGCAGTCATACATGACCTACGATTGGCACATGAGTTGGGCTTCTCATATGTTCGTTTAACTAGTGACTCGCAGCTATTCATTAAACAAATAGAACTCAAGTATCAAACTTTGGATCCAATACTATCTTCGTGCCTAAAGCTGGCATAGGAGCATGCCGAAAAGACAACAGACACGCAGATGCCTTAACATTCATATCATCAATTCTGAAGGACAAAAATACTACCTCAATCCAAATTGAGAGAATTTATGAACCTTCGATATGCTACCGAAGGTACCTTAGCTATCCAAACCAGGGCTATGAGGGAAGCAGAAAAAGAAAAAGAAGACGAAAGAATGGAGGAACCAGACAATGAAGCCGAGGAGTCTGACGAAGATAAACCCATGTCAGATGAAAACAATGAAGATGAAGCTGAGGACGATTGGAGAATTCCAATTCACCAATACCTCGACAAAGTTACTTTACCAGCAGATGTTAAGGAGGCACGAAAACTCACGTCAAAAGAAGCAATGTACAGCCTGCGAGACGGGGTATTGTATAGAAGGTCATTTCCTGGACCTTTGATGCGATGCCTCTCACAAACCGAAGGTAAAAGGATATTGCATGATATACACAGCGGAGAGGCCGAAAATCATAGCGGAAGAAGGTCACTAGCAATCAAAGCTAAAATGCAAGGTTACTATTGGCTGAGCATGGACGAAGATGCGAAGAATGTAGCAAGGCGTTGTGAAAGATGCCAATGCTACGCAAGAAAAATCAGAGCGCCAGCAACGGAGCTTAACTCAGTCATCAGCCCTTGGCCATTCGCCAAATGGGGTGTTGATATTGTTGGACATTTGATAGAAGGGTCGTCAAAAATAAGATATCTTATTGTAGCTACATATTACTTCACCAAATGAGTGGAAGCAAGGGCTTTGGAAAGAATTAGGGACATGTATGTCTTCAAGTTCTTGTTCGAGCAAATCATCTGCAGGTTCGGAATACCAGCAGCCATAGTCTCTGAAAATGACAAACAATTGGAGGGAAAGAACATAGATATGCTCTTTAACGCCTTCAACATTCAGAAAACAAGTCCACTCTGATATACCCTAAGAGCAATGGACAAACGGAGGCCACTAACAAGGCGATAGCGATGAACTTAAGTAAGAAGCGGGGGGGATACAAGAAGAGATGGTGTGAACAGCTACACAATGTCCTATGGGTCTACCGCACTACAAGAGGGGCAGCCACGGGATAATCTCCGTTCTTACTAACCTACGGAGCTGAAGCAGTCATTCCAACGGAGATAATACTGCCAATGACAAAAATAGAAGTGTGGGAAAAGAACCTAACAACTGACCTCATGCTGGAAAAGCTCGACGACCTCGAAGAAAGGCGGGAAGTAGATTTGAAAAGGATGGTGAATTATCAGCGAAGGCTAGCTCGTGAATACAACAAGCGGGTAATCCCTAGAAACTTTTTGGTAGAAGAATATGTATTACGTCAAACACCACCATACCAAAGGAAGAAGGAATGGGGAAAGCTAGCTCCAACGTGGGACGGACCCTACATCATACACGACATTGCTGGGAAAGGTTCATACTACCTAAGGAACCTCAAAGGGGAGGTATTACAACACCCTTGGAACGCAATGTACCTAAAGAAGTATTACCCGTAAAAGAATGGTTATCACTCAGGAGAAGAAGGGAAGGGGCGGAATCCTACCATGTTTTATCCCTGATCAAAGGTATTATAAACCTAACTAATCAATGAAAGAAACTTTTTGCTAAGAGAAAGTGTATGTTGATTAAAAAAAGTGGGTTGGAATAGACACCCTCCGTCATAATTGACAATGAGACAAGGCACGACATAACTGCGCATATGTCAATCTCGGATCCTAAGGGAAAACGAATCCCTCCAAAAGGAAAATAATAAGCAATATATCCCATAAAGAGAGATACCTTGTCGAAGTAAAGAAGCAATCACGCTGAACGCGTAGGGTTATAGGAAAAATATTGCCCACGTAGGAACCCTCGCCACCACGGTACCTTCTGGCCAAAGGATACCAACGTAGGACGATGAATGTTCCACCAAAGGTTAAAAAGATAAAAATACCTTAGCACCTAGTGATGACTCGAACGTCCAAATAATTAGACACAATATATATATATATATGGATTTAGAGGTACCATAATAGAGTTACCAAAAGAAGACTAACGCACCCCAAAAGTTGCAGGTGACAAAGGTTCGACAATTACAAATAATGGAGCATTGTTTCAAAAGAAAGGAGACAACGAAGGCCCCTCAGCTGGGGGCATAATACAACAAAGGAGTTCGGTTAAAAACGAAGTCAGTATAACACAATCAAGGATAAGAAAAGACGAGGAAAGGTGACACCCTCCGCTTGGAGCTCAGCCTCCGCAAAAGCATTGTTGATATAATCGATGGCAGAACGCTTAAACCGTGCCTCCATCTCAGAATCCTGAGCTGACAGATCAGAAGCCGACTTCTGACGAAGCTTCCTAAGCTGAGCACTAAGTTGATCGTCAGCTCGCTGAAGAGCCTCAACCTTAAATTTAGCAGCAGCATCAAACTGGCGAGATATTTCCAACTGGGATATCTGACCCTCGAGGTTGCTGATCTTAGCATTTGCACCCACCAGCTGCTCTTAGAGACCTACGGATACGAAGGATATTAGAGACAATGCAAAGCAACTAAAGATATGAGTAATATTACAAAGGGGATAGTCATCCTAAGCTACCTCCAGCATGGATATGCGACTCTTCTAAACTATGCTGAGCTTCAGCAAGGACCACCTCAGCCGTATCAAGATCATCCAAAAGGGTATCCCTTTCAGTCCGTAGATCGTCAACATCTATGCGGAGCGACGCATTCTCAGAAGATAAAGCTCGGTACACATTCTCTAACTCTTCAAATATTTTTACTAAGGATGCATGAGCCATAGAAGAAAGCACGGATACGGCGTCGACAAGTTTGTTCTTAAGGGAGCAGACCTCGGAGGTCAATACATTACGCTCTGTAGTGACCTTGTCTAAAGAAGCGCAAGCATCTTCAAAACCAACATGATATTTCTTACGAATAACTTCTTGAGAAGAGAGACGTTTCTCAACTAAGGTAATATCCTCCTTTTGCTTTAAAATAAAACCTTCTTTCCATCTAAGGGCTTTGTCACACTCCTTACGAAGCGCAGCCATCTGCTTCACTAAATCAGCATTATGGGCAGACTCAAGGTGTGGATGGTGGATTTTCGACAAAGGGTAAAATTGTAAAACTATACTCCAGATTCGACAACCAGATGAGTATTGAGGCTCATGTCTCTCATCAAAGCATGAAAGCCCATGCCATAAAATCTCTGACTGAGAAGGCCGTCTCTCAGAGTACATGTAGATGTGTAGTCTCTCAGCTGAGGCCACGACACATCTCATGAATACTAAGCAATTTCAGTAATTATCCGGATCCGGCAATCGGATGAGTATCGAGACTCATGTATCTATGCATGAAAGATCATGCCACCTCTGATGGAGAAAGTCTCTCAGGGAAGATGAAGATGTGTAGTCTTTCAGCTGAGGCCACGACACATCTCATACTGTATAGAACCGAAAGATTGGGCGGCTCCTAGTCAGAATGTCTGCTAGTATAGAGCGACAACATCTTCGGGATGTAACCAGGTTTTCCCCGACTATGCAAGAGAAATATGACACTCCAGCGAGTTCATATTGCTCAACCCTCAGATAATTAATGCTCCTAGACAGGAAGCCCTTCTAGTATAGAGCCAACAATTACTTATCTTAAATCGTCTGAATATCCAGCAATATTCTACGAGCCATCGTCTGAATATCCAGCAATATTATACGAGCCATCGTCTGAATATCCAGCAATATTCTACGAGTCGTCAATTAATCGCCTGAATATCCAGCAATACTCTACGATTCCTCGTTATATTTCGTTACTTCAATCTGTGGTTATTCCAAGCAGAATTCCACAGGTTAGTAATAAATATTCAACGAAACAGGCATCTGAGCATCGAATAAGCCCTGAAAAAAATGGTGCAAGTGTAATTAGCAGATAATGCACAAACCAGCATTTTAAATGCACGAACGAGCATTTCAAAAATACGAACGAACGAGGAACCTATGCAAAATAGGAAGGGAAAATAATAATAATAAAATATTAAGCAAAGCGCCAGGGGACTAGGCTCACCAGCCGGCCAGTCATGTCGTGACTAGTCCCGCGCCCAATTTTATATTTTATCATATTTTTACTATTTTCACGATCTCATGAAAATCCTTTTGTTCGAGAAAATTTCCTTTATTTCAAAGAAATTATCTAAATCACATGATTTTATCAAAAATAATAAAATTAGGGAAAGGTGCCGCGGGACCGAGCACCAGCCGGCCATGTCTTGGCCGTGGCCGGTCCCACACCTCACGTCCCATTATTTTTATCATTTCTTCTCAAATTATAAAAATTCGTATTTTATGAGTTTTCTCTAAAATCATGAAAATTACCTAATTTCATGTATTTTTATCTAAATCACATGATTTTATCAAAAATAATAAAATTAGGGAAAGGTGTCGCGGGACCGCCGTACGTCCGGTAATGCCTTGGCTGGTCCCACACCTCACGCCCCATTATTTTATTATTTCTTCTCAAATTATGAAAATTCCTTGATTTTATGAATTTTCCCTAAAATCATGAAAATTACCTAATTTCATGAATTTTTATCCAAATCACATGATTTTATCAAAAATAATAAAATTAGGGAAAGGTGTCGCGAGACCGCCGGCCGGACGGTCATGCCTTGGCCGTGGCCGACCCCACAACTCACGTCCCATTATTTTATTATTCCTTCTCAAATTATGAAAATTCCTGGATTTTATGAATTTTCCCTAAAATTACCAAATTTCATGTATTTTCTCTAAAATCATGGAAAATATTAAAAAATTAGGAAAACTTGTGGGACCGGGTTCTAGATGGCCGGCCATGCCCTAGCCGGTCCCACACGTGCATTATTTTATTATTATTTGATGTTTTGTTTCCTGATTTCATGAAAACTCCCTGATTTCAACAAAATATCTTGATTTTCAACATATCCCTTTGATTTTATGAAAATTATCTAAAATCATCAAAATTACATAAAATTGGGAAGAGTGCCTTGGGACCCGCGCCCATTGGCCGGCCGGCCATGCCACGGCCATTGCCGGTCCCACAATCCCATTCCCTATTTTATATTTTAATTTATTTCTGTCATCTCATGGAAGTTCCCTGATTTCGCCAAACTCTCCAGTTTCATGGAATTTCCTTTAAATCAGAAAAAAATACATAAAATCACATAAAACTGGGAAAAGCATGTGGGACCGCGTGTCAGCCTGCCGGCCATGCCCTAGCCGTGGCCAGTCCCACACCTTGTAATTCCTTGTTTTATTTATTATCATGTCATGTATTTTTTCCGGTTTCAGCAAAACCATAGATTTTGCATATTTTCTCCAAATGTTGCTCAAACGTGCACCAGAAAATATCAAAATTCTCAGGACTAAAGCGTGAACATTATGGTGACATAGGCACATCCCCTTGACCGACCAAGGGTGACCCTGAGGCTTGCAAACAGCTGGTCCCGCGTGCTTTAATGATTTTAACCTAATTTGCTCATCTGCTCATATTAGGTTCAAACTCTTTCCAAACAATTGGAAGTTTGCTCAAATGACCATCTACTAGTCCCACGACCATCAAGAGCCGGTCCCATGACCTCTTGGTCGGTCCCTCGTATTTTCCATAAAACCAGGTTTTATGATTTGTCGCTCACACGAGCATTATTTCAGTAAATGATTAAACCAACATTTAATCATTCTTTCACCAACTGGTCCTCAAGAGACTTTGGTATTTTTGCTCATTCGAGCATCTGGGTGTTATATGGTGAACTCGTCATCCCATGTGGCCGGTCTTATGTGATTTGCAATAAATCATTATTTCGGTAAAATTAGGGTTTTGAATCCAGAGCTCTGCAGAAACATAATTCTGAGAAGATTCGAACACTCTGATAATTTTATGTTGATTCCATGATTAACATTCGTATTTATTTTGCTCGAGCCAGCAGTCAGTAACTTAAATTAATATTTTACTTGGTCCAGCTACCAACAATTCATTAAAAGAACGATATTTGTTCAAGTTAGCAATATTTTCTCGAACTAGCAATATTCGCTCGAACCGACAATATTTACTCAATTAGCAATATTCGGTCGGACTAGCAATATTTGCTCAAACCAGAGAATGTTGGTTCAACTATCAATATTCAACAATTTAGCAACACAGTTTTGCTCGTCTTAGGTTGTGATGATACCTCGTCTCAGCAGACACGTTAAATTCATGAGTTTCGAAACATTTACTCACACATGTTCAACTCAGCGCTACATGGACTCATCGTCCCATAAATTCAGCAACTGACTCCAAAATCACGAGATTTCAATTGTGTCACATGGGGGGATATTAACTAGGGTTTTGGTCTGGTGGTCTACGGCACGTGTGTTCACCCACGATGAGAATGTGAGCAAGTCGTGCAATCAGTTAGAAGAGTCAGCAAAGTAGTGGGTGAAAAGTTAACCAAGTCTCTGCACGATGAGTAATTGGTTTTAACATGATTTCCCCATTTCCCATTCTCTGACTCCAGCAACTGTCACACTTCATGGGATCATGGTGTTTTCAACTCCGGCATTATAAAATGTCCCTGAATCCTGATTGAAAATACAGAAGTTTTCGAACACTCGAACAACATTCGCCAAGACGAGCAATTTCTCGAACAACGTAAGTTCACAGAAATTACTCTCAGTTGAGAAAAATTCAATCATTCGGAGCATTTTCACGCTGAATTCACAACACACGTACAATCTCAGATCACCATTGATCTGACGTATTTCTCAGCTTCCCTCCTAAAGATCAACCAATCCTCTCTTGTGACCGAATTGACTCTGGAACGACCATTGTTCTTAGTTTAGCCCGGGGTCTTACAAATTGATCTCTCGAACTTAAAGCACTCCCTTATTGCAGTGCATCTGTGTGAGGTTCAACATTTCGCTCGGTTCAAGAAGTCTCCACACGGTCGACTCTTCAATTCCGTAAAAGCCAGCAAATCGTTTTTCCCCACTCACAGATTGGCGACCACAGTGGGAGATTAATCTCTCAGTTGCAATCTCACGATTTCACAAGGACGGTCGGTCTTAGGAATGACTCAACAACTCCAGATCCCAACCAGAATCTCTCGAATGGTAATGTCTCTTACACTCCTTCGAACAATTCTGGTTACAACGAATTATCATATTTTACAACTCCATTTATCTCCGTTGAACCGATTGATGGAGAAATCCCAAGGTTGGCTGAATTGGCACGAAGACAAGAAGACTTGTCAAGAAACGTGGACCGGCTGAAAAGGGCAATCGATATCCTGTTCACTTGCCTGGTACACATGACGAGGATTTTAGGAGCAGAGATGGTGGAAATCCCAAATCCTTCGACTAGTAATCCTCCTCAGACCAACAGTTTCACCACATATGAGGAACCAGTGGAACAGGAAGTTGCACATTTGATCGAAAATTTATGTGAACTCCTACACTTCTCTAAGGAGCAACGCACGGACACATTTTCTGCACTCAGCCAGATATCGTCCGATGTACAAATAACTTCACCAACCCCAGTAGATGAAAAATTTTATTTGATGACTGGACATTCAATCGACGACATCATTTTTGGAGAAGAAGATCGCATGGCAGACGAAGGGCACAATCGCGCGTTGTACGTGACTGGCTTCATCAAAGGCACCGAATTTAGAAGAGATCTCATCGACACTGGTGATTCCACCAACATTGTCACTATGAAAACTTTTAGAATGGCCAGATTCCCGCGAGGTAAAATCATTCGCCATCCCATCCTAATGACAGGGTTTGAAGGAAGCCGAAGCCACACATATGGATACGCGTACATAGATTTGAGGGTAGGACCAATTCAATCAAAGGTAAAATTCCACGTGATCGAACAAGAACCTGACTACCACATGATACTTGGGAGACCTTGGCTCCATGACAACAAGGTGGTTCCATAAACCTACCATCAATGCATGAAGGCTTTACTCAATAACAAGATCGTCCGCATAGCTGTTTCATCATCTTCGTATGCTCTGTCCTACGATGCGGAATTCATCGAGTCCCAGAGAAGCGCCCCTGAAACTCCTAAGAAAATCTACACTACTCCACTTCCAAGTTGGAAGGCTATTGAGGCATCTGCGGCGTCATCACCATCTTCAGAAGCAGAACCAGTCAAGTCACCTGCTACACGGATTAAACGCCGAAAAGATGAAACTACGATCCCAGGATCCAATTTTATGACCACACATGACGCAGAAGGAAGGGTCATTTACCGGCGACGCAAAGATTAGCAATTAATAAGGGAGATTGATCAAGAGTCTCCCCGCACTGGTGAATCGTGTAAGAATGAAAAACCACCTGAGGATGAAGTTCAGGAAGCTCCACAGCAGTTGCAAGATGGCACGAATTCTACCACTGATGATCTTGAGACGGGTAACATCGGCACATAGAAAGATCCAAGACCAATCTTAATCAGTTCTGCGCTATCACCGGAAGAGCGTACATGCCTGGTAGAGGTACTGGAGGAGTATCGGGATATATTTTCTTGGACATATGAAGAAATGCCTGGTCTGGATGAAAAATTGGTCACTCACTGTCTACATATCATTCCTGGCTCCAAGGATGTCAAACAACCACCTAGGCAGTTCAGGCATGAATTCGAGGAACAAATCAAGGCCGAAATTCAAAAATTACTGGTAGCAGGATTTATCAAGCCTATTCAACACCCAACATGGCTGGCAAATGTCGTCCCAGTTAAGAAGAAAAATGGTCAAATCAGATGCTGTGTAGATTTCAGAAACCTGAATAAATGTTGCCCGAAGGATGACTTTCCTTTACCCAACATTGATATGCTCGTTGATGCGACCAGCGGCCACGGTATGTTCTCGTTCATGGATGGTTACAGCGGGTACAACCAAATCAAAATGTTCGAACATGATGCTGCCAAGACCGTGTTCCGCACTCCCATTGGGAATTTTCATTACTGTGATGCCCTTTGGGTTGAAGAATGCTGGCGCCACCTACCAACGAGCCATGACAGCAATATTTCACGATATGATGCACAAGCAAGTAGAAGATTATGTTGACGATGTCGTGGTGAAATCGAAAGCTCGAACATCCCATCTAGAAGTTCTGAGACAAGTCTTCGAAAGATGCAGAGAATACAAGTTGAAGATGAATCCTCTAAAATGCGCTTTAAGAGTTTCTTATGGAAAGTTTTTGGGATTCTTGGTCACTGCCGAAGGGATCAAAGTCGACCCAGACAAAGAAAAATCCATATCCACCATGCCTCCTCCACGCACTGTGGAGGAACTACAGAGCTTCATGGGTAACGTGAATTACATCAGACGCTTCATACCAGGATTGACTCAACTTATTGCTTCGCTCACTCCTCTACTAAAGAAGGGAGCGATTTTCACGTGGACGGATGTCCAGCAGGAAGCATTCCAGAATATACAACATATACTTTTATCACCGGCATTCATGAGGTCTCCATTGCTGGGACGACCGCTGATACCATACACAGCCTCCAGTGACGTTGCTATTGGATCCCTATTAGCTCAGGAAGATGAAGAAGGCGTCGAGCATCCGATATACTATTACAGCCGAACCATGAAGGATGCTCAACTCAGATACCCGAAAGCTGAAAGAGCATGCCTGGCGTTTCTCATGCAATGCAAAGATTCAGGCATTATTTACTCTCCAACAGAATCGTGCTTGTATCCAAAGCTGATCCCATAAAGTTTTTTCTCTCAAAACCTGCTCTGATAGGAAGACCTGGGAAGTGGCTGCTTCAGATGTCAAAATTCGACATAGTATGTGTTTCCCCCAAAGAAATCAAAGGTCAAGCAGTAGTAGATTTACTGGCGGCCTTCCCAGGAGAAGATTCCGCGACGTTACAAGATAATGTACCAGGAGAACTGCCAGGAATCTCAGTCGTCGAAGAGGAAACATGGCTGTTGTATTTTGATGGATCCGCCACTCCTAGTAATGATACCGGAGGAGCAGGCATAGTCTTGGTCTCGCCATCAGGAGAGGTATTCTCACATTCATTCAAGATGGATTTCCACTGTACAAATAATTCAGCAGAGTATGAAGCCTTCTTGCTAGGATATCCTTAGCTAAACAAGCAGGAGCAATGTATCTGGAGATCAGAGGAGATCCAAAGCTGCTAGTTAATCAAATGAATGGGGTGTACTCTCTCAAAGAGATAACACTTGCTCCATTTAGAGCTGAAGCACAACGACTCCTGACTCATTTCGCCGACGCGACTATCACCCATACTGGCCGGATCAACAACATGCATGCTGATTGCTTAGCAACCCTTGGCTCCAAGTTGCAATTCGAAGGGTCATAGAAAGCTATCATAGTGCAAAGACGAACTGTATCATCCACGTGGCTTAATCAAACTGAAGAAGCTCAAGCAAATGACTGGAGAGCACCTATCATTCATGAACTGAGCAGCTCCATTACAGAAGGGACAATCAGCCTTAAAGAGCTGAAGAACTTCTTCTTGCTTCATAGGGCCTTATACCGTCTCAACCCCGATGCCTCTCTATCACGATGCCTAGGTGATGAAGAAGCGAAAGAGAAACTCGAAAGTGTACTTCAAGAAGTGTGCGGACAGACGCTGGTAATAACACTTTATAGAAGACTCCAGAGACTCGGGTACTATTGGCCTTCCATGGAAACACAGTCGAGGACTTTGCAGGGAGCTTGTCCTAATTGTCAGACACCTCCTCATCATTTGGAAGTGCTAACACTCCTTCACACCGGGGACTGGAGGCAGCCTTACATCGAATATCTTCGAGACAACAAATCGCCACCAGAAAAGAAAGATTCAATCAAGCTCATACGGAGAGCTAAGAGATTTGTTTTTATTGACGGAATCTTATACCGCAAAAGCTTTGGAGGAGACTTGTTGAGATGCCTACCCGAAGATGAAATCCTGACATTCCTGAAATAAACTCATGAAGGAGAACATCAGGGGAAAAAAAAATTTTCTCCAAATCCATGAGAAATATTACTGTCCGACTATGGAAGATGATGCATCCGCATACGTTCAGAAGTGCCATAAATGCCAGATTCACGGTAATCTCATTCATACCCCTTGTCTTCCATTACACTCTGTGAATAGTCCATGGCCTTTCTATAGCTGGGGACTTGATATCATCGGGAAGATCAACCCAGCATCCTCAAAGCAGCATGAATACATCATCACAGCTACTGAATATTTCACTAAGTGGGTCGAAGCAATCCCGCTCAGAGGTACCACAGGGGTAACTATTGCAACCTTCATCAAGGAGCATGTTATATGTAGATTCGGCGTCCCTAAACATATCATCACAGATAATGGGACTCCTTTCGCCAACCAAGATGTCGAGAAATTTCTCAAGGAGTACGGGATTAAACAGATCTTCTCCACACCATACTACCCCCAAGGAAACGGCCAAGCAGAGAGTACCAACAAAACTTTTATATGGATTATCAGTCGAACAATTCATGACAATCCATGATCGTGGCATGAACAACTTCCCATGGATTTGTGGGCTTACAAAACTGCACCGAGAAGCTCAATTGGAACGTCACTGTATTCGCTCGTCTATGGGGCTGATGTTATACTCCCATCCGAGATAAAAATTCCTTCAGCAAGGATTGCAGCGGCTAGTGGAATACGATGGGATGAAGCTGAAGTGTCCAAGTCAAGAGTTGCTGAACTAGACATGCTTGAATCAAGGAGAGCTAAAGTAGAAAAGTACGTGGAGGCTTATAAACAGAGGATATCCAGGGATTACAAAAAAATGGTAAAACCCCGAACTTTTCAAGTAGGAGATTTGGTATTAAAGACGGCAAAGAACATTCAACAAGATATGTCTGCTCCCAAATTCTCTCCGAAATGGGAAGGGACGTATGTTATCATCAAAGCGGTGTCTAGTGGATACTACAAAATTTTAGCAATCAGTGGAGGAAAGGAAGGAAATGTTATCAATGGCAAATGGCTCAAAGCCTATTACGCTTGATCAACAGCAGATAATTAACCTTTATTTCAAATACATCTCAAATGTAATCTATTTCCTTCAAAGAGCATGCAAGATGCTCATTTTTTCATCAAATATTCATCAATTGAACAAAAACTCCTCATGCTATCAGATTAATTATTCTACCTTGTCAGAAACCTACATTTCAACTCTCCTGAATATTCACTCAGAGCAAACCATCCATCAATGGATAATCCCTGTAGGAAACCCTGTTGAGTTTCTTCTGGAAGATCCTAGTCTTTGCCTTCAAATACTCAACCTCCTTCTCGACCCTCGCTGACTCCAAAGCCAGTATCTTTTCCTCCTCCAATAAAGCAGTGGTCATGGAAATCGCATCAGCAGCCTCCGCCGCCTTATGGATCTTAATTATCTCAAGACAACGGCGAAGCCAGCTCACATTGAATCACAATATTTCGCAATTGGAAATTATCTCATCCCACTTGTGTAGTTCCTGATTCTTGACGTCTCGCAGGTGCATTTGGTTCATTTCTTCAATGATCGGTAGCAGCCCTGCAACTGTAGTCAAGAGGGTGGGTAGAAAACCTTTCCACACTTATGTAGTGGCAATATGCCCATACTTTTTCCATATCTTAGTATACATAGGTGCATGGAACTTGGGAATGACGAATCCACCAACCACCTCATTATCTGGGAAAGTGTTAATCAATGGAGCTTCAAACAAGAGCCCAGCTGTCGGGTATTCACGGGCATGAACACTGTCTTCTGTCTCCACGGATTCTGCAGAATCTTCACATGCTTGATTGCTACTATCTTCAACCTCGACCACAGTCACAGACTTTCCACTCCTTCTCCTTCTAGCATCAACAACGACACGAACATCCGCCTGTGATGAACGGGAAAGTGTTTAATTTTGCCTGAATTACACAAGGTAAAATTTCAAGGATTATAAGATTGCTTACAGATGATCCAGTCTCAGCAAGAGATGACCTACATCGGGCTGGAGTTCTAGCAGTCCGCTTGAGCCTTGAATTGTGAGAAGAAATATTCTTCTGGTTATCCTTCAACAAATTATCTTCTACGATTAGTAACCTCAACTGAACGAGACGGAAAAGATGTGCAACTTACCAAGATGGGCGCTTCTACTCCATGTTTCGACTGAAGTCCGTTTTGAGAAGAAGTATTATCAGCAGACATGATATGAGAGGTATGGTGATCGAAATTTCTTCTGTGGTGAAACTAACTTAGGAATGGAGGAAATATTGGCGCAAGTGATGAACCCTAAACCTACAAAGATATATACAAGATACGGCGGGCACTTATCTCCGATTCAGTTACGAGTTTACTGAAACCCTAAGTCTTGAACAAGGTCAAACTGGAGATGCGGAGTAAAATAGTGCACTGGGGACTGACCAAGGTTAATTGTGATCGGAAAGTCACACGGCCCCATGTACTATACAACTTATGTTTGGATATTTTCATAAAACGAAGAACCACAAGAGTTAAGGGAGATTACAATGAGTTCGACATGAAGATTGGCTCGGTTTGCTTAATTCAATCAAGAAGAACTCACGTTAATAAAATCTCTCGTTCGAAAGGAAGACCTAAATACTTCAATAAAATTGTTCAAATGAATACATCTACTACGAAGATTGAGAGTATTCAATACTAAAAAGAAAAAGAGCTCGAAAGTAAAGCTACTCGTCAGATCCATCTGAGTTGTTAGATTCATCATCACTGTCCTTCTCAGAGTCTTCATCACTATCCTTCTCGGAATCCTCTTCTTCGGAATCACTGTCATGACTATTAGTGACGTCTAGATGAGCATAAAAATCATCATCTGAATCTGAATCTTCTTCCGCTTCAGCTTCAGTGTCAATCTGCTCCATGGGAATTTCAAGTTCTCTGGCACACTGATCAGGCAAACCCCAAGTGGTTTCTTCTTCAGGAACATCAGCATCAGAATCAGAGGGTACCCCGTCCAAGAATTGGCGTTTTTTCTCAGCTCTTTGTATTTTGCGCCGGATTCGATCCTTTTTGCGTTGACGAGCATCTTTCTCATCGTCTTCGGCTTTCTTTTCCTGAGTTCGGCAAAAGTAACTCTCCGCTCATTCAAGGGTACGCTGGGCTTTGCTCCCTCATCGCGAATTACCTTGGCTCTCGATTTAGCTATGGGAGCTTTGGGATCTTCGTCAGAACTGGAGGAATAACTACGACTGCTGGAAGCCGACATTTTCTGAAACCAGGAGCATGGAGTTATCGACATGCAGATAAATTCATCCAAAAAATGGTAATTCTTGAATCTTACCTCTTTCAATTTCACTAACAATAGTGGTTGCAATACAAGAGTTAACACACGAAATCAATTCGTTCCTTGAAATCTGCAATAACGAACAAAACTTCATTAGTTCATGGAAAATGATTTTCTCATAAAATCATATACATAATTTTCATAACATGAACATTCACACAACTGAACTATGAAATTTACAATAAGACATGACTTCATCATAAATAAGTTGTCTAGTTTGAAGGTTACTCAAAACCCATGTCTTGATTTTATAAATCAATAATTAATGCAATTTGTTCATATAAATTTTCAGAATTTATCTAATAAGAACAAATCCATGTGAATAAAATATGTCATCATGTTTCACATAAAATATGTCACGGCTACATATATATTAAAAAAAATATATATTTTCCTTCGTATTAGTATTTTATTAAAAAACGAAGGTTTATGCTAGTTTTGTGAAAGCTCACACCTATTGTGATAAAATACTAATTCTCATGAAATCTCATAAATAAAGTTTTATCACTGGACATAAATTTACATACATAAAAATATATATGTCTATTTTCCTCGAACGAGCATTATCCTCTAAAACGGGGTTTATTTCGGTTTTGTGAAAGATCACATGTATTAAGGTAAAATCTTGGTTCACATGGAAGCTCATACACTAAGTTTTATCATTGGACCTAAGTCCACATATATAAACAAATCTCTCATAAATCAGGGATTTTTTATTAGTTTTCAAAACTAAATATCAAACGAACATACGTTTGATAAAACAAGGTTTTTTCTACAAAACTCATATCAACATATACACATGTATAAAATTTTGACATGGTGAAATCATGAAAAACTCATGAACTCAGTAAACTCTGGAAAAAAAAAATCGACTCACCCGACGGCGCCGGCCGGAAACTGGTCGGACGGTGATTGGACGGCGGCGGCAACTCCAGCGGGAAAACTTCATGTTCTCTGCTGCGACGTGAAGAGAGGGAGGAGGTGATGATGGTGGTCGGTCGTGAAAGATAAAAAAACAAATGGATTAATTCCCTTTTATACCTAATTTTATTTCCAAAACCTAATTCCTTAAGGATTTTCTTTTTGGGCCCGACCCATGAATCCTAAACCAACCAAGGTTCCACCATCGAATCAGCGGTTCTACATCAATTTATGTTCACTGGATAATGTTCTATTATGCCACATAGGTTTCCGCTCAAACCATGGCTTGCTCATTCAGTCGAAATCCGGTAATATCTTATCTTATGACCAAGTTCAATTACTTATTTTTGTCTGTACCTGGAAAATCACCATTCAATGCTGAATGAGGAACATGAGTGTTCCTCACTAAGCAGGGGACTTAATGTAGATGGTGGATTTTTGACAAAGGGTAAAATTGTAAAACTATACTCCAGATTCAGCTACCGGATGAGTATTGAGGCTCATGTCTCTCATCAAAGCATGAAAGCTCATGCCATAAAATCTCTGACTGAGAAGGCCGTCTCTCAGAGTACATGTAGATGTGTAGTCTCTCAGCTGAGGTCACGGCACATCTCATGAATACTGAGCAATTTCAGTAATTACTCCGGATCCGGCAATCGGAAGAGTATCGAGACTCATGTCTCTATGCATGAAACTTCATGCCACCTCTGATGGAGAAAGTCTCAGGGAAGATGAAGATGTGTAGTCTTTCAGCTGAAGCCACGGCACATCTCATACTGTATAGAATCGAAAGATTGGGCGGCTCCTAGTCAGAATGTCTGCTAGTATAGAGCGACAACGTCTTCGGGATGTAACCAGGTTTTCCCCGACTATGCAAGAGGAATATGACACTCCAACAAGTTCATATTTCTCAACCCTCAGATAATTAATGCTCCTAGACAAGAAGCCCTTCTAGTATAGAGCCAACAATTAATTATCTTAAATCGTCTGAATATCCAGCACTATTCTACGAGACATCGTCTGAATATCCAACAATATTCTACGAGTCGTCAATTAATCGCCTGAATATCCAGCAGTACTCTACGATTCCTCGTTATATTTCGTTACTTCAATCTGTGGTTCTTCCCAGCAGAATTCCTCAGGTTAGTAATAAATATTCAACGAAACAGGCATCTGAGCATCGAATAAGCCCTGACAAAAATGGTGCAAGTGTAATTAGCAGATAATGCACAGATCAGCATTTTGAATGCACAAACGAGCATTTCAAAAATACGAACGAACGAGGAACCTATGAAAAATAGGAAGGGAAAATAATAATAATAAAATATTAAGCAAAAGCGCCAGGGGACTAGGCTCACCAGCCGGCCAGTCATGCCGTGACTAGTCCCGCGCCCAATCACGATCTCATGAAATCCTCTTGTTCGAGCAAATTTCCTTTATTTCAAAGAAATTATCTAAATCACATGATTTTATCAAAAATAATAAAATTAGGGAAAGGTGTCGCGGGACCGAGCACCAGCCGGCCATGTCTTGGACGTGGCCGGTCCCGCATCTCACGTCCCATTATTTTATTATTTCTTCTCAAATTATGAAAATTCCTTGATTTATGAATTTTCCCTAAAATCATGAAAATTACCTAATTTCATGTATTTTTTATCTAAATCACATTATTTTATCAAAAATAATAAAATTAGGCAAAGGTGTCGCCGGACCGCCGACCGGCCGGTCATGCCTTGGTGGTCGCCGGTCCCACACATCACGTCCCATTATTTTATTATTTCTTCTCAAATTATGAAAATTCCTTGATTTTATGAATTTTCCCTAAAATCATGAAAATTACCTAATTTCATGTATTTTTTATCTAAATCACATGATTTTATAAAAAATAATAAAATTAGGGAAAGGTGTCGCGGGACCGCCGGCCGGCCGGTCATACCTTGGCCGTGGCCGGTCCCACACCTCACGTCCCTTTAGTTTATTATTCCTTCTCAAATTATGAAAATTCCTTGATTTTATGAATTTTCCCTAAAATTACCTAATTTCATGTATTTTCTCTAGAATCATGGAAAATATTAAAAAATTAGGAAAACTTGTGGGACCGGGCTCTAGCCGGCCGGCCATGCCCTAACTGGTCCCACACGCCCATTATTTTATTATTATTTAGTGTTTTGTTTCCTGATTTCATGAAAACTCCCTGATTTCAACAAAATATCTTGATTTTCAACAAATCCCTTTGATTTTATGAAAATTATCTAAAATCATCAAATTTACATAAAATTGGGAAGAGTGCCTTGGGACCCGCGCCCATTGGTCGGCCGGCCATGCCACTGCCATTTCCAGTCCCACACTCCCATTCCCTATTTTATATTTTAATTTATGTCTCTCATCTCATGGAAGTTCCTTAATTTTGCAAAACTCTCCAGTTTCATGGAATTTCCCTTAAATTAGAGAAAAATACATAAAATCACATAAAACTGGGAAAAGCATGTGGGACCGCGTGTCAGCCGGCCGGCCATGCCCTAGCCGTGGCCGGTCCCATACCTTGTAATTCCATGTCTGATTTATTAACATCTCATTATTTTTGTCGGTTTCAGCAAAACCATGGATTTTGCATATTTTCTCCAAATGTTGCTCAAACGTGCACCGGAAAATATCAAAATTCTCAGGACTGAAGCGTGAACATTATGGTGACATGGGCACATCCCCTTGACCAACCAAGGGTGACCCTGAGGCTTGCAAACAACTGGTCCCGCGTGCTTTAATGATTTTAACCTAATTTGCTCAGCTGCTCATATTAGGTTCAAACTCTTTCCAAAAAATTGGAAGTTTGCTCAAATGACCATCTACTGGTCCCACGACCATCAAGATCCGGTCCCATGACCTCTTGACCAGTCCCTCATATTTTCCATAAAACCAGGTTTTATGATTTGTCGCTCACACGAGCATTATTTCAGTAAATGATTAAACCAACATTTAATCATTCTTTCACCAACTGGTCCTCGAGAGACTTTGGAATTTTTTCTCATTTGAGCATCTGGTTGTTATATGGTGAACCCGTCATCCCATATAGCCGGTCTTATGTGATTTGCAATAAATCATTATCTCGGTAAAATTAGGGTTTTGAATCCAGAGCTCTGTAGAAACGTAATTCTGAGCAGATTCGAACACTCTGATAATTTTATGTTGATTCCATGATTAACATTCGTATTTATTTTGCTCGACCCAGCAGTCAGTAACTTAAATTAATATTTTACTTGGTCCAGCTACCAAAAATTCATTAAAAGAAAGATATTTGTTCAAGCTAGCAATATTTGCTCGAACTAGCAATATTCGCTCGAACCGGCAATATTTACTCAGTTAACAATATTCGCTCGGGCTAGCAATATTTGCTCAAACCAGAGAATGTTGGTTCAACTATCAATATTCAACAATTTAGCAACACAATTTTGCTCGTCTTAGGTTATGATGATACCTCGTCTCAGCAGACACGTTAAATTCATGAGTTTCGAAACATTTACTCACACATGTTCAACTCAGCGCTACATGGACTCATCGTCCCATAAAGTCAGCAACTGACTCCAAAATCACGAGATTTCAATCGTGTCACATGGGGGGATATTAACTAGGGTTTTGATCTGGCGGTCTACGGCACGTGTGTTCACCCATGATGAGAATGTGAGCAAGTCGTGCAATCAGTTGGAAGAGTCAGCAAAGTAGTGGGTGGAAAGTTAACCAAGTCTCCGCACGATGAGTAATTGGTTTTAACATGATTTCCCCATTTCCCATTCTCTGATTCCAGCAACTGTCACACTTCATGGGATCATGGTGTTTTCAACTCCGGCATTATAAAATGTCCCGGAATCCTGATTGAAAAGACAGAAGTTTTCGCAAACTCGAACAACATTCGCCAAGACGAGCAATTTCTCATTAAAGTTCATACAGAAAATCTTTCATCTACACGAACTCACAGAAATTACTCTCAATTGAGAAAAATTCAATCATTCAGAGCATTTTCACGGTGAATTCACAACACACCTACAATCTCATATCACCATTGATCTCACGTATTTCTCAGCTTTCCTCCTACAGATCAACCCATCCTCTCTTGTGACCGAGTTGACTCTGGAACGGCCATTTTTCTTGGTTTAGGCCGGGGTCTTATAGATTGATCTCTCGAACATAAAGCACTCCCTTCTTGCAGTGCATCTGTGTAAGGTTCAACATTTCTCTCAGTTCAAGGAGTCTCTACACGGTCGACTCTTCAATTCCGTAAAAGCCAGCAAATCGTTTTTCCCCACTCACACAAGGGAAAGCTGGGACTCATTATGAACGGTCACATTCATCAACCTATCAGACTTGTTTTGGTAATACCAGACGTCGGAGGTTAGCTTAGCCACTTGATCTTGGAGATATCTAAGTTCACTAGAACTACTGGCTGACAAACGAAGGTTGTCTCAGAACCAAGAAACCAAAAAGTAAAGAAACAAGCTAAGGAGAAGGAAAAACTAACCAATAGATTTGGAGGACTCAGTGGCTAAGGCAGAATCAGCAGCTTTACGATCCTCCTCGACAAACTTAGCAGCGTTATTAGCTCTCTCAATATCCAATAAGCAAGCTTCCAGAGACCTCTGCGTCTTCCTCAGGTGACCCTCCAACGAAGATATCCTAGCAATTGAAGAAGCATCACTAGATGAAGGCTGCCGAGCAATAGCAAGGGCATAGTCTTGACGAGCACGCTCCAGCAGGGCACTCAGATGAGTACACTTAGACCTATATACCTCAAACAAGGTATAACTAACATTGATTTTCTTCCAGAGCTGCAAACAAAGCAGTATGAGAGCATGCGAGGGAGTAAATCGATAAGAAAGGCGACAAAGTAGGAATCACTTACCGAGAATGCTGAGAGACGAGGGAGAAAGCTGGCGTAGGTATCCATAAAAGCTTCCATTTCTTGAATGTTACCCCGGCGGATCTCACAAAAGCTTTGAATAGAGCGAAGACAATCAGGATCAAAGAACAAGTCTTTGGCATCACGGTACTGAGCAGACAAGACATCCAACTGCGAAGCTATCTCAAAAGAACTACCAAGATGATGATGGTCAACTCCAACAGCAAAGGGACCCTTGGAATTACGAAGGATGAACTCAAGAATAGCATCATCAGAGCTACCTAAGCTCAAGCTCTCCGACATTCGACCTTGGCTAGACTCAGCAACTGCACCCTCGTTCGTTTGCACGCGAGAAAGGGGCAAGACAGCTGAACCCTCACCATGACGGAGGGATGGCATGGTGGAAAATCTAGGAACAGAAGGAATAGCCTCAGAGACGCCCAAATACATATCACCAGCAGAAGGAAGATTTCCCAGTATGTCCCAATCTGGTGACGAAGGTGGGACTCTAGCAGCTTTGCTAGCAGGGGCAGTAGAAACAGACCAAGTACTCCCTAGTGAAGCAGGAGCAACATCGAAGGAGAAGCTGTCTAGTGAAATCACAACCTTCTTCTTCTGCTGAGAATCTGAGCTACCAGCCCTCGCCGAAGGGGCAACAACCTTAGAAAATGAACCGCTAGATTGGAGGGAAGTAGCGGGAGACGAAGGAAGGCTCTTCGAAGCTATAACAGCATCTCCAGCAGTAACAGAAACGGGGGGCAAAGCCTTGCAGGGAGCAGAAAGCGAAGGCATCTTCAAAGAAAACGTAGGCGCATGCGCTTGAATACTAAAAGGCTCGATCAACTGAGGGCCGGCACCAACAGGGAGGTTCTCACCCTCAACGGAAGAATCTCGGACTGGGCTAGGGTTATCCTTGGAAAAATCCTCTTCAATGTCATCCAAGTGAGGACTAAAGCCAGTATCCTCGATATCCTCCATATCTTCGTCAACAGGTTCCTCAACGACGGCCTTAGGGTCATCATCCAAGGCATCAAGATCAACCACGATCTTCATCTTTCCCTTCACCTGAGAAGACTGCAAAGAAACACATGCGACAGCTAAGAATCAGGGTTCAGGTACTAAGGAATATATAAACACAAAGGTATGATCCTTACCTCCGCAGGTGTACCTGACGAAGCCTTCCTCTTCCTAGTCTTGATGGCCACTGAATTACCAGCAGAGCCTTGAGCAGTCCCAGCAGAAGAAGCAAGGGCAGACTGGAAGCCATCGAAATAAAGACGCTAAAGTTAGCAAAGATATCATAGCAGACGAAGCTATATAAGCATGACAAAGGTACTACAACAAGGGTACCTCGTGAGAAGCAGCAGGATTGAAAACCCAAGGCTGATAACCATCATACTTCTCAGGCAAAGAATGAGCTGAGCGAGGAACCGAAGGGTCCGCAGTGGTAAAACCATAGGCCCAAGAACCAACCACACGAAGAGGAGTACGAACCCAGCGATCATCATATTCAAGACGAATGCGGTCAGACTTTGGCAGAGACATACTAGAGGAGTATGGGATCATAGTCAAACCGGTATTGTCAATTTCCTCCAGCAGACGAAGGCTGTTACCTTCCCTAATCTGCCTAGCAGTAACATGGATGCGGCGGGGGCCAACGCTCCAAGGAAGAAGGTTAGTCTTTTGAATATCATCAGCATAGGTGGCATTGAAGTTGGAGGGAGTATAGTATTCTCGCTTATATCTCCCCTTAGCAAAGGGATCATAAGACTCCAAGGTGGTCTTGCCCCTACTACGGTACCAGCATTCACGAAGGGCACGCCACTAATTACCAGTATACTGATAGATTCCTCGAACTTGAGTCTTGTTCGCCGGGTCATCCCTAGTGGATAAGACATCATAATAGAAAGAATCCTTTCTACTATAAAGAGGAAGAAACATACCAGCGGCCAGCTGACCAACACTAATCAAAAGGTTGTTCTCATCGTAAGGAAAATCTCGAATGAGAGACTCGGTGAGGACATTAGGGCCGTTAACAAAAAAGATCTCAAACTTGTGAAGACAATAGTTCTTTGCAATCTCAGCAAGGGACAAGTGACCGTAGCCATCTTTTTCACGTAATTGAAGCCTCTGCAGCTCATAATGAGGAGGAGGAGGGAGATCTTCAACATCAAACTCTTCAGCCCCAAACTCCGCGGCCTCCTCAACAAACGTAGATATATCAGCAATCGCAGGCACGTCAGTATCCTCAGGAGGAGGGGATGGCGTAGTATCAGGATGATCCAACCGCGAAGGAGGATCAGTCGACGAAGACACCCTCGACCCTTTACGCGTAGGTTTCTTCGGAAGCCTTATTATACCTAACACCATCAGGAAAAACTTCATCATCAACAATGGCGGCAGAAAAATTACAGTACCTCCAAAAGGCAAATAAAGGGGCAGAAACGGGAAATTTTGGGCATGGGTTTTATAAACCAACCAAAAAGACCCGTTTGAACATATCATGACGCAAAAGCGAAAATCTTTGATCGCACGACCAAACTGGCAGGTGAAGAAACAATCATGGCAAAATTAACATCAAAAGCCAAATTGGAACAAAACCAAAGTTCCCAATCATCACAAGCAGTTAAGAACTAGCGAAGATTCTCACATGCAAGTATAACAATAACTACAAGAAGAAAATTATGATCGAAAGTGAGTATCACTTACTTGTACGATCGACACAGTGAAGCCAACATACGAGGAGAATCGAAGAAGAAAACAGGAGGAAGAGCAGTTAACAACAAAAGAACATCTCCACGAAAGTGATGGAGAGCGACAATTCGGAAGAAAAAAGGAAATGGAGTTAATGAAATTCCCTTCTCTTTGTTCTCCTCTTATATGCGGCTGGAAAATCCAAAAAAAATTGGATGTCCCGAAATTCAAGGGGAAGTTATTGCATGAAAGGACATGTAGGGACACCCAATAAGTACGTGCAAACTGTGAATACCAATATTTTGCAGAGCACGTGTCACGATCTTAGTTTTTTCATACGTGTCTAAAACTATATAGCCTTCGCTAGACAGAGGAGCCTGAGTAGCAAGGGATACCTCCGCAGATCTGTTTTATATCATCCCAAGAGAAAGGACGTGAACAGTCAAGATAAAGGAAGAAAAAGGCTAGTCTACATAGGGTCAGCTGGCAAAGGGACAGAGGTAGATGACGCATACAATCAGCATTAAATGCTCTGATTCTTATCTACACGTATGAGTCAAAGCACGTGGAAAGAGGAAGCGTGTCAGAACCCGATTGGCGGAAGCAAGCGGTGAACGAAGGTACAACACGCACTGAGTCTGGGTAGTTCCCAGAGGAACGTGGGTCAGCTGAGGTGGCGAGATACAACTGGAGAAGCATGCGGTGGATGAAGGTACCACTGGTACGTAAAGTATATCAGCAGACGATGGACCCAGAGGCAACAAAGATATACCAGGAGCATAAGGGGCTATAAATACCAAGCTTCACCAACAAACTAAAGGCATTAAATATCTAGGAGAGAAGGTCTAGTCTTAAGCTTATACCTCTTTAATGTTTAGAACTTAAGTAGTTACTTCAACTTGAGTTCTCTTTATTACTTTGGGAAGCATTTAAGATCTTTGTAACCACCACATACTTAATACGATTCTATCACTCATTACCCCGTGGACGTAGACAAATGTCGAACCACGTTACATCTTGTGTCTCATGATAACTTAGATGCTTTTACATTACTCTTATGTTCTTTGTTATTATTCTGATCTTAGATACCATTTATTTCTTAGCTTAATCAGTTCAACAGATGTATCGATACTCCTTAGTATCAGATCCTTTGAGCTGTACACATCACGTAGGCTACGGGAAAACGAGTAGTCACAGGCGTGTTGCACGTCGCATGCTGTAAACCGCCAGACCAATACCCTGATAAGCATCCCCCAGTTTGTGACATGTTTGATGTCTCGAGTGTTTTCATGGAAAACATGTAGCAGGTTGCTATGTGTGGAAAGTCAAAATCAGGAGACTTGCCACAAGAGAATAACACTTGATGCTATTTAGCTTGTGTTAGTTGGTCTCCCAAAAATTTCCACAGGCCTGTCAATTCTGTGGCGAATTTGGACGGCTGAGATCGTAATTCACGAGAAAGGGTGGACATTGATTATGGCCACATTCTGTTTGCGCCTGATGGTAGCACAGTGGCATCATTGACACATGCCAATGGTGTAGTGGCATATAACGGCATGCCAGTGGCATAGTGGCGTCTGGCGTAGCCATGGCATAGTGGCGCCTGGCGTAGCCATGGCAGCTATTTTGGCATATTGGTGTTAGACCCAAATATGACTCTGGCAACATTGGCCATGTTGCTGTATCAAACTTAAT
This sequence comes from Papaver somniferum, assembly GCF_003573695.1. Lineage (NCBI taxonomy): Eukaryota > Viridiplantae > Streptophyta > Magnoliopsida > Ranunculales > Papaveraceae > Papaver > Papaver somniferum. The sequence continues at coordinate 75,482,926 of NC_039362.1, forward strand.
TAAGGCCTTAAGAGAATTACTTGACTTAGTTGGCGTGACAACTTTATCTAAATTAGGGTTTGGCATATCGAAACCCTAATTAGCGCGGCATGGACGCGGCATGGTGGCGCTTTATGCAATCGGTGCCATGACCACATTAAAGGAACTATGGCAGGCCATAATATGGGAATAACCACAGGCAAAAGGATGGCCACGGGTGATTATAGGATGACGTCGTTTTTAGGGTTTGGCGGGTCCCACATGGCTCGTGGCATGTTGTAGGGCCAAAGTAGCGTAATTGGGCCACGCCTGGAAATTAGGGTTTAGACTAATGCCACTTAGGCAGAGCCATTTAGAATACCCTAATAGGAATATGTTATGGCGTTTGGCCACGAACAAGAAGTGGGTTAGCACGTTGGCGCACTATTTATGGTAAGTTGCTACGTTAGGCATGCTTCTGTGGAAAAGTGGCATGTTCGGCATGCTACTGCAGCAAAGTGGCACATTTGGCACGTTTGGCATGCCAATTAGTGTATTGGCGCGGCATGGCATGTTTGGCATGCCAGTAGCACGCCGGAGCGGAATGACACGTTTGGCATGCCAATTAGCATGTTGACGCGGCTTTTGGAAAGCCAATTTGGCATCGTCACCATCTGGCGCAGCTTTGCCTCTTTTAATACCGTGGCAGGTTTAGAGCGACCTGATTGGTGAATTAAAAAGAGGGGACGGCCAAGCATGGGTGTGGCCACACTTCTAGTATGCATGTGGCAGATTTAAAGCGACCTGATTGGTCGATGGGAAATAGGGTCGACAAGTATGGGCCCAACCACAACTCATGTGCTGTGGCGGGTTTAAGGCGACCTGATTGGTCGACGGAAAATAGGGGCCGGTTTGAGCAGCATGGGGCGTGGCCAGTTGCAAGTGGCGCCGGCTGGCCTATGGCATGGCCACACTTCCCTTTGTTGCTGCTCCTATTCCACGACTCCTTTTATTCCTTGTTTTCTTATTGTGGGTAGGATTTTGCACCTACTAATCCATGGTGGCTTAATTTCCTAGTTCATCTAGGCTTAATTTCGACATGCGAGGTCTAACATACTGCGCAGGGCGCAAAACCCTAATTTTTTCAAATTAGTCAGGGTAATATCTGAATCTTGTGAATTATCACAAAATTGATTGAATTCTATGTGTTGACACCGAGTTCTTTAAGTTTTATTGACAGAGCGCGGGATGCTTTCCGATTGAGTACTTTTATGCAAGGACCTTAACCTTGATACTTGGAAATTTGTGCTACTCTGTTGCGAGTGAACTCAAATTGTCATGCCATATCAACATTAAGGGTTCAGCCAGGGGAACATAACATAGAAAGCATTCAAAAAAACTTATATTAATTTAATAATACAGGCAAAGTTCCAAAATTTACCGAATATCTGGGATTGTTGCTATATGCACCATTCTGGATAAATTTCATGAGAAAATATTGAGTTGCTCAATAAATGCGCTAGTGAAGAGGTTGAACACTCATCACTTGTACATGGCTCTGTTTCTTTGCTAAATGACGACATATTAAATGTGAGGTTTTACACCCTAAACTAAAAAACACCATCAACATTAAGTCTCCTGCTTAGCTCGTAACAGTGACATTGTTGCGGGGTAAGCATGAGATGGTGACAGACAAGGGTGAAACCAAAAAAGCAAAATATGCGGAGATTGCCAGGGAGAATTCAACTGAACTTGGAAAGAGGCACGAGTGGTCTATGGTCCTCGCGCTAGCGGCTTGGAGCGTTAGCGTACTCCCGGCTCGGCTACGGTGTTGGTGACATGGAGCATGGTGTTGGTTTGGCCACAGAACTCTGCATCACGGAGTATTAGCGTCGGCTCGGCCGTAGAGATTTGCGTCCTTGAGCGTTGGCGCTGATTTCGGCATGACTGAATCCAAAGCGGATTCCTTTTCCTACCCAGACTCCCAAGGAGCCGTGCATATATAAAGGGCGTCGCACATCCTTTTATCCTTGCTTCGTTGGCTTTGCTTTTGCGGTGGCAAGTTTTTTTTTCGTCAGCAGCCCAGGTGAGTCAATCATCCAAGATAGATAAGTATCTAATTAGCTGATATCCCGTATCTAGAACCTTCATGTACGGCAGGTAGAGAGTTTTCTTTTTCAAGTTTGATCAGTTTGTGTGATATAAAAGAGTACCCCGAGATTTTCTTTTCATATCGATCACCACATGATTGTGTTCATCTCTTTTTAGGTATTGCTCCATATCTTCTTGCATTTTTCCTTTTGTCTCCTTTCATTACGTAGGTTATTGATGTTGACATAATACTTTCCTGCAGTATGTGATGGGAACTCCTAATGGTTATTCTTCCAATTCTTCAGAGAAATGTTTTGAAGTTGAAAAACACAGGGTTTCTGCATCTGAGGAGGTATTAGACAAAATTGATCCTTTGTTCCGTGAGGCTGGTCGGATTATATAAGGTATGCCTCTCACTCATCTACGCTTTGTTCGGACGCGTGCTCAAGCTTTCATGGCTTCAGTTGAGATGGAGGAGAAGTGGAGACATGATGAAGCGTTCCATCGCGTCAATTATCAGTGTGGTGAAGCATCCCACCAACCTAGTGCCAGGGCTGAAAGATTCGCTGCTCGACTGAAGCGGCGAAGGATCGATCCTAAGAAACCTCCAGGCGAGAGCAAGTTCAATTACCCTGTTCATGACGGTATCGTAATCCTCGACTCTGATATTGATGAACCGGAGTATCCTCAAGAGGCTGTTGGAGAAGTTTCTGAGAAGGATGTCGGTGCGGCCCACGAGAAAGAGACTGAAATGGCTTCTGGAGAGGATGCCGAGACTACTGTTGGAGAGGATGCTGAGGCATCCATTGAAGATGGATTTGTAGAAGGCGCTGAGGCAACCGCTGGACAGGATGTTAAGGCAACCGTTGGAGAGGGCTTTGGAGAGGACGCTGGAGCAGGCGTTGACATTGATACCTAGTTTTCATTCTGTTATTGCCTTCCGTAGAAAACAATCTTTTCGTAGCTTGTAGATGCTTTTGATACTTCAGTTTTTTTCTGTTCATGTGACCGGAGCCATGCTTCACCGAGTAATATCCTTTCATTCATGTTATTTTGATAATTTTGTATCTTTAATTGGATGAATGAATAAAATCTCCGAAAGAATTCCAAAACCCCTTTTTGAGAAAAAACAAGTTCTTCCATTCTTCCAGAGCGATTCAGCGGATGGAAAGTCAAAACGCATAAATAGTGCAGCAATAATCTAGCTGGCGCGTCACATCCCGTTGGGCTACTTCCACAATAACGCCTCTGCATGCCGTTGGCAACGGTAACTCAAAATAGGGGAAACAATAGCAATAGTTAAGTGTTTGACTAACCTTTTATCGGATTTTCCCTTGCCAATTACACAGGATGTCTGTGGCATGCCGCCTGAGTATGTAGAAGTGTGAGCTGTCACAAGCTGGGAAACACGTCGCGAGACACTTGCTGATCGTCTTCATTGCATATTCCCTTCTTCCGTACTTTTTGAATAAGATATTTCTTGTAGGGTTTGATTTTTTCTGGTTTCGAATTGATGGGTAATGGCTTTGTGAGGGTTTGGATTTTACTTGGTGTTTTTTTTTTCTTTTGAGATTCAGGAAAGCTTATTTTTTGAAAAAAAGATACTTTTAATTAAAATTGAAACCCTAATTATGAATGCAAGCAGTGCAATCATTTTGAAGTAATTACAAATATTGCATGAAGAGGAAAATTGCTGAAGGAAATACTAAGAAGAATTTTGAGGCAAGAGGTGGCGTGATTTTTAGACTTTGAAGGGTTTGAGCCACCGGGCATCTATTACTATGCCTTCTAACTTGTCCGTGTTGATGAGCTTGCAATAGCCTCCCAAAATAACTTCTGCTACTAGGTGTGGTTCGTCTGTGGAGTCGGACGAAGGAGGTTGAGCGACAACTTTCACTACCATGTCTCCAACTTGGAATGGGTTTTGATGTTGCGCCGCTATTTTATTCTTGGATCCATTATTGTTGACTAAGACAACTTCCAAACTTTTGATGAAACACCTGAAGGGACCGACATCCCATTCACACCTTCCAATGACGCCCGGGTTGATAATTGGATCTAGTTCTCAGGCCTGTGCGGGAGGAGAAGTGACTGGTTGCAGAAAGGGTTGTTCCATGAGACTTACTTGTGTCTGAAATATGCGTATGTACGTCGATGGGCTTTCTCCAGGCAGCTGGGTTACATTGGCAAGTTGTAGATACGGCAACATGTAGTCTTCAGGGTCGGACGACTTGTTGGATATTCTTTCAGGTACGGACACTGCAGAGGACATACTCCTAATTTTGCTTTATTGTTATGCACCCACCAGCACCCCAGAATCATGTCATAATTTGGGAATTCTTTGATAATGTGGAATTTGTCGTGTGTTAAGGCATCTCCCACCTTGATTTCGAGATTGATGTAGCCGTAAGCGTTCATTGCTTCTCTTTCCGGGTTCTTGACCACAATTGGGGAGTGAGTAGCCTCTTGCTTTGAAAACCCCGCAGATCTCAAAGTCTTGACAGTAACAATGTTGAAGTCGGAGGCCGCGTCGATTAGTGCGCTATCGAACTCGACATCCTTCAGGTGAGCAGTGGTCAGCAGTCCCCAGTTGCGCTTTCCAACGGTGTTTCACGAGAGAGGTTGGGATTTGGGAGCAGTTTCTTCGACAGAAAAGAGTCGCATGCCCGACACAATGCGGTTGAGGGCTGTAAATATATCTTGACGCTGCGCTTTGGAGAAATAGAGGATTTCATACACACGCTGCTTCATGGACTGCACTGTCATATGGACAGAGTCCCCAAAAAGCATACAACTCCTGACTGGAAGGGGATCTCTGTGAACTCCTTCATTTCCTAGTTAAAGTTCTCCCGCCTCCACCCTCTCCTTGAAGATGCGTTTCAATCTATTGCATTCATTGGTCGGGTGATGGACGAACCTGTGGTAGCGGAAATACTTGGGATTTTCCATTTCCTCTTCAGTCGGCGGACGCCTGATAGGAGGTAGCTTGATGGCATCATCTTGAATCCATGCTTCCAAGAGTTCAATTACCTCATATATTGGGGGAAATCCAGGGAAGCTTCTCCGGCTTCGTGGTGTTGCACATGAGCTTTAGTCGCGGCCCTTCGAGGTGGAGCCGCCTGATGTGCTGGTGCTGCACGCTTGGGTGGATGTTCTGCTGATGGAGCTTTCCTTATTCCTCCTTCGCTCACCACACTTACAGAGGGGCCAGTGTTATATTGCTTGTTGACGAGGCGTCTGTTTCTTCGAGTTTCGCATGCGTCTTCACTCTTGGCCGGCCCGGTTCTTTCTAAAAGTGTTGGTGCTGTTGTGGGCGACCGCTTAGCGGCTTCATGAAGTTCAGAGAATGTCTGGAAGCGTAGATTCTCCAATAAAGCGCGGTAAATGGGAACCATGCCATTGATGCAGTACTCCACCAATTGTTGCTCAGTCACGTTTGGTCCGTGACAATCCAGTGCCTGAATTCTGAATCTTTTGACGTAATCATTTGGATGTTCATTGTTTCGTTGGAACATCCTTCCTAAGTCTGAAAAGGTGATTTGCTCAGACATAAAGAAATACTTCTTGTAGAAAGCTGCAACCATCTCACACCAGTTGGATATACTGTTTGGTGCAATGTTGTTGTACCAGGTGTACGCTCTTCCAGTAAGTGACTTTGAAAATTCTTTCAAGCAGAGGACATGATTGTGTTCGTGCTCACCCAAGGATTCTAAATATCGAGGGATATGTTCACGCGCATTACCAGTGCCTTCATAAAAGGAGAATTGAGGATAAGAATATCCCCACGTAAGAGGAACTCTTTGCATATCAGGAGGATACGGAGGTTGATGCTGGTGCATGTCCACCGGGTTTTCTCTGTCTCGATTTCGTAGAAGTCGTTCCAAATATTCATGTGTGATGAAATTGGATGGATGATTCCTCTCCAATGGGCGGGCCTCTTCATCTACAAGGGTGCGCCCTGCTGAGGTACTGGTGCCAGGGGTATTAAAAGTTCTCCTCATTGGCTCTGGTCGGCGTGGTTCCTGCGGTAACCGCTCCGTTAGTGTCTTGAGGAAAGTAAGCACCTCCTTCTGAGTTGAAGCCATGTACGTCTGAGCCTTAGTAAGAACTTCTTGTCTTTCCATCAAATCTGCAATGGTGATAAGGGGTTGGCCTCCTCTAGTTCATCCAGTCTCTCGTCCCGATGGTGGAGTGGTGGCGGCTCTGGTGACATCTGGGGGCGTCACGCTTGAAGAAATATTGGGGGTGGAGGCAGCAGATCTGGCCCTGGTGATCGGAGGTTGTTGATGGTGGATTTTCATTTAAGTCTAAAATTGTAAAAGCCAAAATTATGTGCTGATATCCTGCAAAGGATAAAGCCACTGATAAAATTATGAATACTTCTTCACTTCGCTAATTTACTTAGAATGGAGCATGTAGCAACAATCCCATGTACCCTATGAATTTATGGCATCATGACCATCCATGTATTTCCTTTGTTGTTCCCACTGAACTCTCATTATTGGTGCGGCATGATGACTGAGTGTTACTCTCAGCAGAGTAACACGAATCTCCAAGTGTCACTAATGAGGCATGCACGAAATACCTGTACATGCTACAACTCTCGGTGTGTTATACAAGCCCGATTAAGCATATTTGAATCTGGACTGACCATATCAGTCTCAGAAAACAATCACGACCACGCAAGTTGGTCGTATGATTTAACCAGCCTGGACGATCCTCAGCAGGAGATGGCTACCACCTTAATGACCACCAGCGGGCCCATTTATTCCCTGGTCGGTCGAATACATACCACGCCTCCCAAACTACCACCGAATACCAGCCTAAAGTAGGATGGTTGGGCTGGTATGGAGCAGCTTGGAAAAAATGTATGCACAAGACTGCCAATAACGCGGTCGTCCAACTTCGCCAGCATGGTTGAACGACGTAGGTCGTCCCATGACCGGTTGGACAAGCGTTGTCCTGCACACCGGCGGGCCCCCTTCACACCTACATAATCGATCCTCCCTGACCTAGCCACAAAACCATGTACGGTTGCCTGAAGTTGGGCCGCGTGAAAGCTTAAAGGGTCGCAGGAAATTACATTAAAGGTCCCAAATTCATCACGACCATCCAATTTCACCGGCATGATTGGATGGCTTAGATCGGACCCATAGCCACCAGGAAGGTATTGGCGCGTTCACCACCGACCCAACGTGGGACCCACATGGTCGGCCTCCCCAAAGGAGAAGCGTGGCTTGCCAATTCGTCCAGCCAAATCAGCGTGGACGTGAAACCCTAATTAGGGTTTGCGGCACATCACATGTGTCGCAAATCAGTCTCAACCATCCATCTTCGCAGGTATAGACGGAGGGTGTAGATGTAGATTCAAAGGGCCCAGAGCATGTCAACACAATCACCGTAGGCCCGCCTACATACATGACTAATCGGTCAAGACCAACTATGGTTGGTCGTCTCGATTCATGCGCCCAAACTAGGCATGGCCGCGCGTTTTCAATAGCAAATCGATCTCGACCACTCAACTTTGCCAGACAAATTGAGTGGCTTAGATCACATCTTGACGGGAGACTGAGGTACGAACGTGTACACTGGCCTGCCGACTGCACGCCAGACTGATCGGCCAAGACCGACCACGGTTGGTCGTCTCGAAACGCATGCCCGAAGTAGGCACGACGTGCGGTCTTCAATTCCTTTGCGGCATGGGATTTCTGTCGCAAATCGATCTCAACCACTCCTCTTAGCCAGAAAAATTGAGTGGCTTAGATCGCATCTCCATGGGACAGTGAGGTACAAACACCTACACCAGCATGTCGTCTACACGCATGACCAATCGACCCTTCCAAAAACCTGTCTCATTCTTGGATTCGACCAAGCTAAAGGTTGGTGTTCGAGCACCTCCTAAACCCTAATCCGACGGTCGCTGATGTGGGTCGCAAGCCATCTCGTCCGTCCAACTTCACTAGCCTGGACGGACAGCCTAAAACAGGAGTTAGGTGACCAGTGAGGTATCACCATGATCACCGTCCACCACTCTTCCACACAGAGTGATCGGCCAAGTCAGGGCTTACCTGTACAGCCTCCAAACGATCACTCGAAGATGGCTGGACGTGATGCTATTTTCCGCGACTTACTCCGTTAAGCCTTAAAAAAGCGATGCTTCATACACGCTGAATATATTCGATGCATTACATAGATAGAATGCACACGATATTTCACAAATATCGACTTCCTAAATAACTTGGTTATTTAATCTAGCATCACATGCTGCTTCCTGTGGGTCCCACAATCCACACTCGAGACATTAATCATGTCACAAACTGGGGGATACATACTGGGGTATTGGTCTGGAGGTTTACAACGTGCAGCGCAAAACACCCCATCACAAAACGTGTTAGGAATACATGGACGGTTAGTGATGATGGGAAAAGTGGGCAAGACTGATCGTGTGACACTAACACACGCAACTCCACTGCTCCATCACTCCACTTCCTACGAGAGACGTGGGTTAGGCACAATGACTTGTATAAATAGGTTCTCTTCCCTATTTCCAGAACAAGACAACAGAAACCAAGTGTTGATACAATCGTATCCAAACACCAGAACTGATAGCTTACATTCTTCAAACCAGTTCAGCTTTTTGATACAAGTCATACACAGCCAACACCTTCACAATCTCAACATCTTCTTCGCTTCCCTCCCTAATATCAACCCCATCTCCTTCACTTTGTGACCGAAGTAAGTCTGGAACGACCATTTCTTGGTTTAGGCCAAAATTGTACAGATTGATTCTCGAATCACAAGCACTCCCGTGCAGTGCATTTGTTTAGGGTTTAGATTCATTTCTTATTCACACACCCCAAATTACCAAAACCGGCAAAAATAGTTTTCACCCATAAACAGAGGTGTAACGCCTGAGGGAATGCTTCATGTGCCGCTGGTGCTGATCATGCTGACAGGTGGTACATTGGTGTCACTGGAAGGAACATTGGTACCAATGGCGTTTTCAGCGCCAGTGGCCTCAGGGTTTGTTGATGACCCAAATCTGAGCTCTACAATCTTGAAATTGGGATTGAAAAAATGAATATGAAAATTAGAAATTGATTTTGCAACCGAGAGATTAATCCCCCACCGTGGTCGCCAATTTTTTATGGGTAAAAACTGTTTCTGCTGGTTTTGGTAAATTTAGGTGTGTGGATGAGAAACAAATCTAAACCTAAAACAAATGCACTGTATGGGAGTACTTTAGATTCGAGAGATCAATTTGTACCATCCTGTCCTAAATCAAGAAATGGCCGTTCCAGGCTTGCTTCGGTCACAAAGTGAAGGAGAAGGGTTGGTCTTATGGAGGGAAGTGAAGAAGTTGTTGAGACCAGAATGGTTAATTATGAAGGTGTGGCTATTTTATGACTTGTATCAGAATTTGGAACTGGCTTGCGGAATGAAAGATGTCAGTTCTTTGGTATTTTTCTGGATACTGTGTTGTTATTCTACCCAAAACTTGTTGTTTGGTCGAAATAGGTAAAACCTATTTATACAAGTCATATTGCATTCACCCTGATCTCGTAGAAAGTGGGAGTTATTGAGTAATTGAGAAGTGGGATTATGTGTAAATTCCAGAGACTACGTTCCCATCATGGAGGAAACTGGTTAGTTTACACCCACTACTTCTTACCGCCACTAACTTCCCTGCTTTCTGACACTTTATTATAATGGGCGTGTTGCACGCCGCACACTCAAACGGATATGGCTGCAACTCAGAAAGAGGTACTCACTTTTCTTAAAACCTTAACTGAACGATTGCCACAAGATTCACGGCAACCCCTGGAGCCAGCAAGGGATGCCTTCAATACATCCAGAGCAGGCGTTTCCACTCAGACCCACATGAATGAAGAAGCTCGTATTCCTCCTGAACGCCCAAGGGAGATGGACCGGCCATCCAACTTCATCACGCATGAAGACCTGGAACGACTTCTCCAAAACCGAGGCAAAGGAAACATGATGGAGGCGCACCAACATCAGCCACTGTACCCTAAAGATGTGCAACGAATTCCTCTTCCAAGAGGATACACCTCTCCTCAGTTCTCCCTCTACGATGGTACTGGTAACGCTCATGAACACATCTCTCGATTCTTAGAATCTTTGAGAGAGCATGAATACAATCGTGTTCTCCGTCTGAAAGAATTCTCGAAATCACTTACAGGGAGGGAGTACACCTGGTAAAACAACATCGCGCCTAACAGCATATCCAATTGGGACGATATGGTCAGCGCTTTCTATAAAAAGTACTTCTTCGTGTCCTAGCAAATCACCTTTTCAGATCTGGGGAGAGTCTCTCAGCGGAACAACGAACATCCGAACGACTTCGTCAAGAGGTTCAGAACTCAAGCACTAGATTGTCATGATCCGAACATCACTGAACGTCAGTTGGTAGAACTGTGCATCAACGGGATGATACCCATATATCGTGCTTTACTTGAGAATCTGGGCTTTCAGACGTTCTCCGAACTTCATGAAGCTGCCAAGCGTTCAGCCACAACTGCCCCAGCGTTGCTAGAGAGAACCAAGGTTGTTCGAAACGAAGATCCACGTGAGAGTCGAGGAAGCAGGTGTATCACGAACAAGCAATACAACACCGGTCCTTCTGTGAGTGTGGTAGGCGAAGGAGGAAAAAGGAAAGCTCCAGCAACGGAACGACAACCCAAGCGTGCGGTTCCAGCACACACGACATCGTATCAAAAAGGAACAGGCAAGACTCCTGCACAAGACACCGAAGATGCAGGCTTCCCATTCCCCATGAGTGAAGTAATAGAACTCTTGGAGGCATGGATTCAAGACGATGCTATCAAGATGCCTCCTATCAGACGCCCGCCAACTGAGAAAGACATGGCGGACCCAAAGTACTGTCGCTACCATAGGTTTTTCCATCATCCGACTAAAGACTGCAACAGGCTGAAACAAATCTTCAAAGAAAAGATAGAGGAAGGAGAACTCCAGCTTGGAAACGAAGGTGTTAATAGAGATCCTCTCCCTATCAGGAACTGCATGATTTCCGGGGATTCTGTTCGCAAGACTGTACAATCTATGATGGAACGTTTGTGCGAGATTTTATATTTCTCTAAGGTGCCGCGTCAGGACATATTTGCAGCCCTCAACCGCGTTGTCTCAGGCAGGCGTTTGAAGGATGTTGAGTTCAATAGCACATTGATTGATACGGTCTCCGAAATCAACATCATCACTGTCAAGACCTTGAAGGAAGAAAGGATTTCAAAGCAAGAAGCCACTCGCAACCCAACTGTGATTGAGAATCCAGAGGGAGAACTTGAAGATGCATATGGATACATCAATCTTGAAGTAAAATTGGGTGATGCCTCGACGCAAGAAAGATTCTACATAGTCTAAGAGCATCCCAATTACGACATGGTCCTGGGACGATCTTGGATGCATGACAACAAGGCAACGATGGGAGCTTGTCCTCTACCGGATACGATACCCGGAAGAAACTCCAACAAGCCGTCCGGATCTGAAGACTGTCTGTTACCGCACCTGCAGCTTTCCAACGTGACACAACTTCTTAGAGAGAGCCCATCAGCATACATTAAGAGGTTTCGAGCTCAAGTAAGTCTCACCACGCAACCCTTTTTGCAACCAATCACTCCTTACTCTGACAAGTCATGGGGACTCGTTCCAACCAACAAACCAACCATGGCTAGGAGATGTGAATGGGAGGCCGTCCCCTTCAAACGTTTTATCAAGAGCTTAGAGGTTTTCTCGATCAAAGACGATAAGGCCAAGGTCCAAGCATCTGCACGCCCAAACCCATTTGGAATTGGAGATCTGGTGACGAATATGGCTACATTCAAGGTTGGGAGCATGACAATGAAAATGACCACTCCACCTGACTCGCCCACCGAAAGAGAGGATGAACCATACCTGGTAGAAGATGTTATCCTAGGAGGCTAATGCAAGCTCATCAACGCTAACAAGATGGAAGGCGTAACAATTCACTCACGATGGCTCAAACCCTACCATACTTAAGACGCTGTGCTACCACTTTCCAGCGTCCTCCACACTTTAAGTAAAAAAAAACGCTGTGCTATTTCCTCCAGCGTATTTCTTTTACAATTACCTTTTCATACTATATTTGTAATTCCTTCAGAAAATGATTGCAATACTTGCATTCATAATTAGGGTTTCAATGTTCAACTTTCAAGTTAATTGAAATATTATTTCCATCTAAGAACTTATTTACCCCCTAAAGGAAGACACAAAATCCTGAGTCAGCCTAAATCAACCCACTAGAGCAAGCCAGGAAGGAAACCCTAAGCAAACATTTCGTAAGAAGTCAAGAATATGTGCAGAAAATAAGATGCTTTGAGCCATTTATCCCAACAAGACCAGGGAGATATCGCGTCAGGAGCACATACATGTCCGTGGTATTCCATTATGGCATTATTTCTTTTATCATGAAAAATCACATACATATGAAGGCACACCATTGTGCCTGAAAAGGTTCAGATGTAGTCTTACGAAAGATTATAACATAAAAACCTTTATTCAAACAAGCAAACAAAAGAAGAAGATCTTGAACTCATCCGGCACTGAGTACAAGGAAGATGTTCACGAATTACGGGAATATATTTGAAAAGAGAAAAAGAAGCAAAGAGGTTTAGCCATCAAGAAGGTCGACCGCGCCTACACCATCGCTAGGACCTGCTTCAACATCATCGCCATCGTGGATCGCTACTGCTTCTTCCTCCGGATATGCCTCAGCTTCTACTTCGGATATTTCTGCAGCAACGCTATCCGCCTCAACAACATCAACAAAGACAGCTTCCACATCTTCCTCAAGAGCCACGACAGCGTTAGGAATTGTGTTGAGCACTTTCAGACACTCAGGTTCGTCTGTGTCAGAATCGAGGATTATCACGCCATCATGGATTGGGTAATCACATTTATCTTCACCGAGAGGTCGTTTGTGTTCAACCCTCCGCCTCTTTAGTCGTCTTGCAAATCTCTCAGCTCTTGCGCTTGTTGATTCTCGCAATTCTTCATCGCGCATCCATTGCTCCTCCATATCGATCGCAGCTGAAAGGGCACAGATGCGTCCACTGGCAATACACAGGTGCAGAATGGACATCCCCTGTATACCACGACCGACTTCACGGAGTTGGAGACCAATTTTAGCCATTACCTCCTCATGTGCACCAGCCTCCTCAAGCTCATTGACTTCGAAACTTTTTTCTGGAGAAGTTACAGAGTGATCATCACCAATCGCCTCCATGATAAACTGCGAAGAAGAAGAAATTATGGTTACAAAAAAAAATCATCATTATTGTTGATCGATCAGAAGATCATATAAGCGCGGAACAGTACCTGGAATATAGAAGAAAATGATTTTGTGATAGGAGGAGTCCTTAGAAGTTTCTTTGTATTTCACGAGCCAACAGAATCCCAGGGAGAAAGGGAGTCTTCACTTGCCACCTATATAGGCTGCTAATTCGGGATAAATATCAACAATGCTTATCGAATATATTTGAGAGAAGCCGCCGTATAATGGAAGGGAGGAAACCAAAGGGAACCGGCTTACCTGACCAAGTTCTGCATCCCCCACAACCCTAATCAGGTTCGACCATCCAGACAACACCTAACGATATATATCTATGTGATAAATGCGTATTTACTTTAGCTTAATCATTTCAATATACAAATTTGTCACCATCTCATGCCCACCCCACAATAGTGTAACCATTATGCGCTAGGCATGGGACTTAATGTTGATGGTGGATTTTCATTTAAGGCTAAAATTGTAAAAGCCAAAATTATGCGCTGATATCCTGCAAAGGATAAAGCCACTGATAAAATGATGAATACTTCTTCACTTCGCTAATTTACTTAGAATGGAGCATGTAGCAACAATCCCATGTACCCTATGAATTTATGGCATCATGACCAGCCTTGTATTTCCTATGTTGTTCCCACTGAAATCTCATTATTGGTGTGGCATGACGACTGAGTGTTACTCTCAGCAGAGTAATACGAATCTCCAAGTGTCACTAATGAGGCATGCACGAAATACCTGTACAGGCTACAACTCTCGGTGTGTTATACTAGCCCGATTAAGCATATTTGAATCTGGACTGACCATATTAGTCTCAGAAAACAATCACGACCACGCAAGTTGGCCGTATGATTTAACCAGCCTGGAAGATCCTCAGAAGAAGAAGGCTACCACCTTAATGACCACTAGCGGGCCCATTTAAGCCCTGGTCGGTCGAATACATACCACGCCTCCCAAACTACCACCGAATACCAGCCTATAGTAGGGTGGTTGGGCTGGTATGGAGCATCTTGGAAAACAAGTACGCACAAAACTGCCATTAACGCGGCCGTCCAACTTCGCCAGCATGGTTGAATGACGTAGATCGTCCCATGACCGGTTGGACAAGCGTTATCCTGCACACCGGTAGGCCCCCTTCACGCCTGCATAATCGATCCTCCCCTGACCTAGCCACAGAACCATGTACGGTTTCCTGAAGATGGGCCGGCGTGAAAGCTTAAATGGTCGCAGGAAATTCCACTAAAGGTCCCAAATTGATCACGACCATCCAATTTTACCGGCATTATTGGATGGCTTAGATCGGACCCATAGCCACCAGGAAGGTATTGGCGCGTTCACCACCGGCCCAACGTGGGCCCAACATGGTCGGCCTCCCCAAAGGAGAAGCGTGGCTTGCCAATTCGTACAGCCAAAGCAGCGTGGACGTGAAACCCTAATTAGGGTTTGCGACACATCACATGTGTCGCAAATCAGTCTCAACCATCCATCTTCGCAGGTATTGACGGAGGGTGTAGATGTAGATTCAAAGGACCCAGAGCATGTCAACACAATCACCGTGGGCCCGCCTACATACATGACTAATTCAAAGGACCCAGAGCATGTCAACACGATTCGTGCGCCCAAACTAGGCATGGCCGCGCATTTTCAATAGCAAATCGATCTCGACCACTCAACTTTGCTGGACAAATTGAGTGGCTTAGATCACATCTTCACGGGACAGTGAGGTACGGACGTGTACACTGGCCTGCCGACTGCACGCTTGACTGATCGGCCAAGACCGACCATGGTTGGTCGTCTCGAAACGTGCGCCCGAAGTAGGCACGACGTGCGGTCTTCAATTCCTTTGCGTCATGGGATTTCTGTTGCAAATCGATCTCAACCACTCCTCTTTTCCATACAAATTGAGTGGATTAGATCGCATCTCCATGGGACAGTGAGGTACATACACCTACACCAGCATGCCGTCTACACGCATGCCCAATCGGCCCTGCCAAAAACGTGTCCCATGCTTGGATTCGACCAAGCTAAAGGTTGGTGTTTGAGCACCTCCTAAACCCTAATCCGACGGTCGCAGATGTGGGTCTCAAGCCATCTCGTCCGTACAACTTCACCATCCTAGACGGACAACCTAAGACAGGAGTTAGGCGACCAGTGAGGTATCACCACGATTACCGTCCACCACTCTTCAACACAGAGTGATCGGCCAAGTCAGGGCTTACCTGTACAGCCTCCAAACGATCACTCGAAGATGGCTGGACGTGATGCTATTTTCCGCGACTTACTCCGTTAAGCCTTAAAACAGCGATGCTTCATAAACGCTGAATATATTCGATGCATTACATACATAGAATGCACACGATGTTTCACAAATATCGACTTCATAAATAACTTAGTTATTTAATCTAGCATCACATGCTGATTTTTGTGGGTGCCACGATCCACACTCGAGACATTAATCATGTCACAAACTGGGGGATACATACTGGGGTATTGGTCTAGCGGTTTACAGCGTGCAGCGCATAACGCGCCATCACAAGAACGTGTTAGGAAGACATGGACGGTTAGTGATGATGGGAAAAGTGGGCAAGACTGATCGTGTGACACTAACACACGCAACTCCACTACTCCATCACTCCACTTCCTCCACTTCCCACGAGAGACGTGGGTAAGGCACAATGACTTGTATAAATAGGTTCTCCTCCCTATTTCCAGAACATGAAAACAGAAACCAAGTGTTGATAAAATCGTATCCAAACACCAGAACTGATAGCTTACATTCTGCAAGCCAGTTCAGCTTTATGATACAAGTTATACACATGCAACACCTTCACAATCTCAACACCTTCTTCACTTCCCTCCCTAAGATCAACCCCATCTCCTTCACTTTGTGACCGAAGCAAGTCTGGAACGACCATTTCTTGGTTTAGGCAAAAATTATACAGATTGATTTCTCGAATCACAAGCACTCCCATGCAGTGCATTTGTTTAGGGTTTAGATTCATTTCTCATTCACACGCCCCAAATTACCAAAACCGGCAGAAATAGTTTTCACCCATAAACAGAGGTGTAACGCCTGAGGGAATGTTTCATGTGCCGCTGGTGCTGATCATGCTGACAGGTGGTACATTGGTGTCTCTGGAAGGAAAGTTGTTACCAATGGCGTTTTCAGCGCCAGTGGCCTCAGGGTTTGTTGCTGACCCGGATCTGAGCTCTACCATCTTCAAATTGGGATTGAAAAAATGAAATTGAAAATTGGAAATTGATTTTGCAACCGAGAGATTAATCTCCCACTGTGGTCGCCAATTGTTTATGGGTAAAAATTGTTTCTGCTGGTTTTGGTAAATTTAGGTGTGTGGATGAGAAACAAATCCAAACCTAAAACAAATACACTGTATGGGAGTACTTTAGATTCGAGAGATCAATTTGTACAATCCTGGCCTAAACCAAGAAATGGCCGTTCCAGGCTTGCTTCGGTCACAAAGTGAAGAAGAAGGGTTGGTCTTAGGGAGGGAAGCGAAGAAGGTGTTGAGACCAGAATGGTTAATTTTGAAGGTGTGGCTATTTTATGACTTGTATCAGAACTTGGAACTGGCTTGCAGAATGAAAGCTATCAGTTCTTTGGTGTTTTTCTGGATACTGTGTTGTTGATCTACCCAAAACTTGTTGATTGGTCGAAATAGGTAAAACCTATTTATACAAGTCATATTGAATTCACCCTGATCTCGTAGAAAGTGGGAGTGATTGAGTAATGGAGAAGTGGGATTATGTGTAAATGCCAGAGACCACGTTCCCATCATGGAGGAAAATGTTTAGTTTACACCCACTACTTCTTACCGCCACTAAATTCCCTGCTTTCTGACACTTTCTTATAATGGGCGTGTTGCACGCCGCACACTGTAAACCGCCAGACCAATACCCTGATGAGCATCCCCCAGTTTGTGACATGTTTGATCTCTCGAGTGTTTTCATGGAAAACATGTAGCAGGTTGCTATGTGTGGTAAGTCAAAGTCAGGAGACTTTCCACAGGAGAATCTCACGTGATGCTATTTAGCTTGTCTTAGTTGCGCGCCCAAAACTTGCCACGGGCCTGTCAATTTTGTGGAGAATTCGGACGGGTGAGATCGTAATTCATGAGAAAGGGTGGCCATTGATTATGGCCACATTCTGTTGGCGCCTGATGGTAGCGCAGTGGCGTCATTGACGCATGCCAATGGTGTAGTGGCATATAGCGGCATGCCAGTGGCATAGTGGCGCCTGGCGTAGCCATGAAAACTATTTTTGCATATTGGTGTTAGACCCAAATATGGCTCTGGAAACTTTGGCCCTGTTGTTATATCAAACTTAATTAAGGCCTTAGGATAATTACTTGACTTAGTTGGCGTGGCAACTTTAACTAAATTAGGGTTTGGCATATCGAAACCCTAATTAGCGCGGCATGGTCGCGGCGTGGTGGCGCTTTATGCAATCGGTGCCATGGCCACATTAAAGGAACTATGGCAGGCCATAATATGGGAATAACCACCGGCACAAGGATGGCCACGGGTGATTATAGGATGGCGACGTTTTTAGGGTTTGGCGGGTCCCACATGGCTCGTGGCATGTTGTAGGGACAAAGTAACGTAATTGGGCCACGCCTGGAAATTAGGGTTTCGACTAATGCCACTAAGGTAGAGCCGTTTAGAATACCCTAATCGGAATACGTTATGGCGTTTGGCCACGAATAAGAAGTGGGTTAGAACGTTGGCACGCTATTTATGGTACGTTGCCACGTTCGGCATGCTTCTGTGGAAAAGTGGCACGTTTGGCATGTTTGGCATGCTACTGCGGCAAAGGGGCACGTTTGTCATGCCAATTAGTGTATTGGCGCGGCATGGAATGTTTGACATGCCACTAGCATGCCGAAGCGGAATGACACGTTTGGCATGCCAATTGGCATGTTGGCGCGGCTTTTGGAAAGCCAATTTGGCATCGTGACCATCTGCCGCAAATTTGCCTCTTCTAATACCGTGGAAGGTTTAGAGCGACCTGATTGGTCAATTAAAAAGAGGGGCCAGCCAAGCATGGGTGTGGCCACACTTCTAGTGTGCGTGTGGTGGATTTAGTTTCGGAACCGAACAAAACTATAAGGATCAACCCAAGTGTTGGATTAACCCACAATGTATTTACTTTTAATTATAACTACAATAATAATTATAATTGCAGAAAGTAACAGTAAAGACACAACAAGATCTTGTTAACGAGGAAACCGTAAATACAGAAAAACCCCAGGACCTAGTCCAGTTTTGAATACTCCCATAATTAAGCCGCTATACAATAATATTAACCAACTTCATATAGTTGAAATAAGTAAACTAACCCTAGTTTCCCCAGTATCCCTGTGCCTACAACCAATCTGGCCAACACATGTGAATCCTAAGATAGAGTCCACTATCTTAAGTTGCTTCGCCTCCAAACAGTAAAGGACTAATCCGTTTGGTAACCACTCTTTTTATCTCAACAATTTAATAAGAGATATTCTAGTCGATTATGACAAAGACTCTTATGGTTAAAATCAATTAAACTCCTTTGTTACGTATGATCTACCAAGATCTAGATTAACGAGTTAATCAGAACTAGATATACAAACTATCATATTTGCATACAAAATTCATAACTAATTAATTAAAGGCTCTATAATAGTACGATCGTCTAGGAGCATTAATTATTCATGAATTGAGTGATATGAGCTTGTTGAAGTGTCATACTTCTTTTATATAGTCAGGGAAAACAATTGTTACATCCTGAAGACGTTATTGCTCTATACTAGCAGGCAAGCTGTCTAGGAGCCGTCCAATCTTTCGATTCTATATATAAATAATTACTGAAATTGCTCAGTATTCATAAGACATGCCATTTCCTCAGCTGAGAGACTACACATCTACATATACTCTGAGAGACAGTATTCTCAGTCAGAAATCTTTGTGGCATGAGATTTCACGCTTTCGATAAGAGACATGAGCCTCAATACTCATCTGATTGCTGGATCAGGAGTATGTATAATTATGGGTTTACGATTTTAGCCTTTGTCGAAAATCTACCATCTACATTAAGTCCCATGCTTAGTGAGGGACAGTCATGTTCCTCAATCAGCACTGAATGGTGATTTTCCGGTTACAAACAATATAAGCAATTGAACTTTAGCCTAAGATGAAACTTTACCGGATTTTTGATAGTACGAGAAAAACACGGCTTGAACGAAGATTCCGGTGGCATGATAGAGCATCGCCTAATGATCATGAATTGGTGTTGAACCGCTGATTTTGATGACGGGACCTTGTTCGTTTTAGGATTCACGGGCCGGGCCCAATAAGGAAATCCTTGTGAGATTAGGTTTTGGAAATAAAATTTGATATAAGAGAATTAATCTCTCTTTTTTTTTATTTCTCTCCCACGAACGACCACCACCTTGACCTCTTCATCTTCTTCACGCCCGAGCAAAGGAAGGAAGCAGAGAATTTCCGCCGGAGCTTTCCATCCGGAACAGCCGCCGTCCGGTCACTGTCCGACCATATTCCGGCCGGCTCCGACAGGTAAGCGATTTTTTTTTTACTTGCAGTTTGTTCATGCTTTGATTATGTTGGAGTTATATACATGTGTATATATGAGTGTGAGTTTTGTAGAAAACCCTTGTTTTTTAGAAAACGTATGTTCGTCCGATCGTTAGTTAAGAAACTAATAATAATCCCTGACTTAGGAGAGATTTGTTTTTATACATAGACTTGTGTACAGTGATAAAATTTTATTTATGAGATTTCATGAGAACCAAAACTTTATATTAAAAGGTGTGAGTTTTTCACAAAATCGAAATAAACCCTCGTTTCGAAGACGTATGATAGTATGAAGGAAAAAGTTTTTTTTTTATAAAACCATGGCCTGTTCATGGATTTTTTTTTGATTAGACCGTGGAATATCCACAAATTTTATTTACGTGAGCCTTGCTCACGTCAATTTTTTTTTATTTACGTGAATAAATCACGTTTTTTTTTATTCATATATATATGAATATAAAATATATTAAAAATCAAAACTTGAATTTTGTGTAGTCATTAGAAGTAAACAATTATTTATGATGAAATAATGTTTTAGTTTTCATAACTCCATAGTGAATGTTCATAGTAGAAATGTTCATGATTTTATGAAAATCTGAGTTTTTCCCGTCTTTTGTAGGTTCGGAGAAGCGAACAAGTTTTGAAGTGTTAACTCTCACGTTTCAATCACTACTATTAGTGGAATCGTGTAAAAGGTAAGAGTTGAGAATTACGATTTTGTAGATGCTTGCATGAGCATTTTTCCCATTACTTCATTCCATTGATGTTTGCATCTTGTATGAATGATATAGACCATTGTGTGCATGTTACAGCTACTTTGCAAGGATGTCTTATTCCCAAGCCAATGATGCCTCCAGAGATGATACATGTGTGGATAATGATGCCTCCAGGGAAGATTCATACATATATAATGATGCCTCTAAGGATGATTCATGCATGGATGAGACTTCCATTGGCGAAGATGAAACACCTGGAATCAAGAACGTTCCAAACATAGAGGATGCATTCTTTATGGATCAAGGGCCTGAAAAGCGTCTCAAAACTCCAACATTTCGTCTTCTGATAAATCCTAGAGAGGTTACTCAGAAAAAATTGGTGACTCCTCAGGCATCTATTCGGTTCTGTCTTGAACGAAGATATTTTTCTGCATCAATCATTGAATTCAAGCTTTCTCGACGTCCCTTAGAAAAGTTTTCTGTATGGGCGAGGTACATCCTAGGTTTTCCTCGTGTTCGAGACAATTTGCATGACGCACAAGTAATACAGGCTATTCAAGCTTCTGGAGATTTGTTCATTTTTCATGATGCGCGAGGTATGGTAGCTCTTCTTGCTCGCTGGTGTATTCCAACTCACTCTTTCATATGCAGATGGGAGAGTTTACCATGACTTTAGAAGATGTAGTTGCTTTGTCGCATCTTCCAATCACGGGTAACCTTCCTGAAGGTCTTTCTTTATCAGAGGAAATTGAAATCTCTAACATCTTGACAACCACAATGGAGGAGATTAATAAGGCATACGGCAGCAAAGGTTGTTATGCTAATTGGTTAATACACTGGTGGCCAAGAGATACTCCTCTGGAGTGGCCTGTTGACGGTATGTTATCTATTGCTGCTTTCTTGTGTTTATGGCTGTCCAGAGATGTATTTGAAGATGCTGGAAATTTGTTGAAGCCGTTCGTGATTCCCTTTGCAATTAAGATGGCTCAGGGTGAGCAACTCCCAATGGTAGTTTTTTTCTGGGTTCTTTGTACTCTGACTTGGACTCCTTGATTATAGACTCCAGCATCTCGAATGGTTTTATGAAGATTGAATGCTATGTCAATACAATGTTTCTTCAAGCTTTGATGTGGGAGCGTTTCAAGAATTATGCGCCCATTCCACGTACTATTTTGCAAGGATTGAACGTTGATGCTCGCCATATTTTCTCTGAGAAGGCCAATGCCAGGATCATGCGTTGGTCCATAAAGCAACCTCGACTCAAGACTCGCTTTGTTGATATCTTAAACCGTGAATCTGAATTCAACTTCCGACCATGGGTGTCAGTTCCTCCTTACATCTCTCAGTTGACAACTTTTAATGCTGAAGAAAGTATGACTTTGAAATCTGGTGCTTATTTGAACGACGACGAGAGGTCTTTTATGCTAAGTTGTACTCCCGGTCATCTGATATCCATAATTCATGGCGAATTCTTAGTGGAAGAATACAATATTGATATGGTGGCTCGGAAAATGGGTATGGATCAGTGTGTTCCGACTTTTCGAAAGAGGAAACCATCAGTTGGAAGGAAGTGAATACTGGTTCCCTAGCTCTGAGCGAATCACATATGTAACTCCAGGTTACATAAACTTTTGGGATCAGCAACTCGAGCGTTTGCATAATTTTGTGAGATTTGATCAGCCTTTGGTGAAGGAGCCTCCTTCTCCTGAGATGATTGCTACTCGCCCAAGACTGAAGCATTTCCCTGGTGGTGATAAGCGAAAAACGTCTCCGGGAGGTTCACAAGTAAGTATTCTTTTACAAAGTCTTCATAAGATTATGATAATTGTATTTTGATTATTGCATCAAAATTTTCCACAGGACGGTCGTAACGTAAGACCTCGAATCGATGTGGATCTCTCAGAAACTGAAGCGACTATTCATGGTGGAGAGGGCAGGAATAAGAATTATAAGATGTTACCTAACACCATAAAGTCCCCAGTGATTTCTTTGGTGAGTCGTCGATATCTTTTCCACCATGAATTCTTCTCATCCATGTAATTAGGATCGTAAAACCAATGTTCGTTACTTTTTTATAGAATTTTACCCCATCGAGTATTGACGGTCTTCAGTTCTCTATTGCTGGGCAAACAACTTCTGATTTGAGTGATGAAGAAGAGGCCGTAAGTATTTCTTCATATAACAAATTATGATGCTTTGTAGATAAAATTCTAATTGTTAAGAATATATCCAGGAGGATGTATCCATGGAAGTGGAGAGCACTGATTATGTTTGTTTGGAGGATGGCGATAAAGGAAACTCCCAAAGCTCGAAACCGAATGAAAATAATTGTGATGTTGATGCTGATACGAGCAATTCTGATTCTTCGAACGCTTCAGAGGTAACTCAAGTAAGTATTTACCTTGAATTTTATCCATAAAAGCATAAACTTGTTGATTTATGAATGAATGAATGAATGATAATGCATGTGAATATATGAAAAGCTTCGCCGAACACCAGAAAATTCAGAACTCAGCCTTTTAGCAAAATCGCCATAAAATCTTCGTCCGGTGTCAGATTTTCGCGATCCACATATGTATCCTTATGCCCAGGAAATTTCCAAGGTTTTTATAAAAGAAGAGTTTTAAGTTTTGAGCACGTTTAGGGGTCTAAATAGACGAAACAATAAACATCCAGGAGACTTTCAGGAAATTTTCAGCTGTCATGTAGTCGGATGTTTTGACCAC
This sequence comes from Papaver somniferum, assembly GCF_003573695.1. Lineage (NCBI taxonomy): Eukaryota > Viridiplantae > Streptophyta > Magnoliopsida > Ranunculales > Papaveraceae > Papaver > Papaver somniferum. The sequence goes on from NC_039362.1 coordinate 75,506,343, forward strand.
ATCTTTTTGCTCGTTCATACGATTACCATGAAATTTTTATATATTGTAGGTAACATCCATACAAAGAGAATGGTATATAATTCAACCCTTTATTTTTCACCAATTGCTCCAAGTTCATCGTTTTGTACAGGGCAGTGTAAAATCTTCTCAGACGAGCTTATCGTAAAATATGTTTTTGTGACTTTCACGTTGTTTGCTGATGTCTAGCATGTAACATGAAGAAATTTGATGATGTTAGACCACTTGTATGTTGTAGTTCATGATTTCATTTGGTTTCATGCTTGGATGTTCCTAATCTCATGTAATCTTCGTATTAGGTGCAAAATACTGAAGTTGAGAATGAAGGAGCCAATAATGAAACGAGCAATCCTGGGGTTATTGATGAAGAGGTAACCACATCAGAACTTCAAGGCCATGGGAGTGTTGTTGTTGAAGATACCGAGGCTTCAATTCTTGTTGCTTCAGTAGCAGAAGAAGCTGAACCACGCATTGAAGAAACTGTTGCTATGACTGTAGAAGTTGCTCCAGTGATTGAGAATCGTATAGTGGTGCATGAATACCCGAGCGCAGGGATTGATTTTGATCCTCCATTTGATGCATCACTCCCATATCACGAACTGGTTGGTGGATTCAGCGTTCCCATTGGATATGCTGTCTTGTACAAGAAAATATGGAAGAAATTTGGTCACATCATCGTTACCAGAGATCCCAAGCGTGCTTATTCTTTAACAATGCAATTAAGTGTTATCTTGCGTGTTTTTAGTGACATATGCGCTAGGGCCAGAAATACTGTCACTCTAAATGTACTCTTTGATTGGGAGTTCAACTTGGAGAATTCTGAGAGACTTGGATTCAACATGAAGTGGCTTCGTAAGAAGATAAATGCTATCAAGGACTCATGTGAGAATAACATACCCTTTCCCAATGATGCTGTGATGGATAAAGAAGAGAAGATCGCTCGGCTGACTGAAAAATTGAACATGGAGAAGGCGGCTTTACAAGTCCTGAAGGATGCAGAGGAGCAAAAATCCATCTTTGCTGATTTTCTTTGATTTCTTTTCCATAATCTCTTGAACTTTTGAACTTCTGAGAGATGTGAGGTTTTATTTCTGGTTTTGATTGATTTTGGATAAGTAGATGATTGAGGATTTTCTTTGGATTTGACAGAGATTTTCTTTAAGTAAACTGAATTTTGATAAATTGCTAAATTTAAACTACTGAATGCAAGTATTTCAAACATTTTGGAGGAAATTGAAATACAGTGAAAGAAAATTCTAAAAGCCAAATTCGGGTATTTAGAGACGTCCATGTCTTGAACCCAAATACCTCAAATATCCAATAACCTCAGGCATCAAATGCTTTGAGCCAATTCTCATGTATTACTGCCACGTTCGACTTTCCATCCATGTTGATCAATCTGTGGTACCCACCAACAACAGACTTAGAGATCATAAAATGTCCTTCCCAGTTGGAATTCTTTGGGAATTACGCTTAGTTGCTTTGAGAACTAAATCTCCTTCTTGGAACTTGTTAGGCTTGGTCGTCCGTGATCTGAATATCTTCTGCTGATTCAGAATTCCTCGTATAGTAGTTCCATGGTTGTGGTATGTATGGACACTCATGCAGAGGAGAGTATTTGAGATATTGTTTGTCATGCTTGACTATGTCTTCAGCAATAAACTTTCCGATAGTATGCTCAATTTGAAGAAGCCCTGAACTTAACCATTTGGTGAAACATTGCTGAGGCGAGGTTATCCATTCATAGCATTTTGCAATTGCTAAGTTGTTGGTGGAGTAGATCCCTCGAACTAAAGCAGCATATTTGAAAACTGACACTATGGACACATGAGGAGGAATAATACTTGCCTGATCGCGAAACCTTTTGATGAAAGCATTTGCATTTTCTTCATGCTTTTGTGTCAGTTCCGTCAAGGCTTTGATTTCCTTTAGATACTCAAACGGTGGAGTATCCTCTATTTCTTCTTCCGAATCAGAGCTTTCCTTAACGGAGAAATGTGCAACTGAAGTTGAAGGTGTTGGGGTTACCTTTCCAGCATGAATCCATGTACTTCCAAGAATCATATCATATCCTGGATCTTCACGGATTATGTAAAATTTTGTTTCTGTCCAGGCTGAGTTTATGTTCACCTTGAGAGTAATGTGGCCATAAGCCTCTCTGGGCATCCCTTCGTGATCCATAATTGATGTTGGAGCATGAATGGATTCATGTCGTGTGATACCGGCGGCTCTGAGAGTTTTTAGAGGGATAACGTTGACAGCAGTGCCGACATCAATCAATGCTCGTTTGAATTCATTTCCCTTGAGATGGACTGTGGTGAGAAGTCCCCAGTCATATATTTCTTTGTCTGTTGATGCTGAAGGCTCATGTGGCGTCTCCTAGATCGATAAACGTTTTCCTGACACAATATGGTTCAATGCAGCAAACATGTCTCCCCTTTGAGCTTTTGATAAATACAACAATTCGCAAACATGCTCAATTAAGGATTGAACTGCTTCCTTGACAGGCGGTTCGGAAAGAGTGAAGGCTCTGACTGGGAGAGGATCTCTGTGTACTCCTTCAGTACCCAAATTAAGCTCTCCGTATTCAATCTTTTTCTTAAATATGCGTTTCAAAGTTCTGCAATCACTTTGTGGGATGGTTGACGAACCTATGAAAGCGACAATAACGAGGATTTTCCATGGCCTCTTCAGTTGGTTCTTTCTTGACATATGGAAACTTGATTGCGCCGTCTTGAACCCAGGCATCTAGTAATTCAATTACCTCTTCAATGGGAAATGGGAAGTCAGGTGCCTCTGGATCAGCTTCCGCGTGTTGAGCAGGAGCTTGTGCATTATCCTTCTGTTGCGCCTTTGAAGGATTTGAGAAAGTATGCTTGCGTTGTGGCTCGGATTTTCGTTTCACTCCTTATGCAACAGTGTTTGTGGAAGGTTGGAGATTGTATGGTTTGTTGATCAAACGTATGCTACCTCGAGTCTCCCGTGGTTCTTCGGTTTTTGTGGTTTTATCCCTCTCCAGTAAAGCAAGTGCAGTAGTTGTCGACCTCTTAGCCGCTTCATGAAGTTCGGAAAAAGTATGGAACCTGAGATTTTCCAGTAAAACCCTATGGAATGGAATCATTCCGTTGATGCACAAGTCCACAAGTTGTTGTTCTGTGACATTTGGATCATGACAGTCCAAAGCTTGAACCTTGAATCTTTTCACATAATCGTTAGGATGTTCGTTGCTCCTTTGAAACATCCTTTCGAGATCAGAGATGGTGATTTGCTCTGAAACGAAGAAATACTTTCTGTAAAAAGCATTAACCATTTCTCCCCAGCTTTTGATACTTCCTGGTGCGATGTTGTTGTACCAGGCATATGCCCTGCCTTTCAGAGACTTTAAAAATTCCTTCAGACGGACAGTATGGTTGTGCTCATGTTCACCCAGTGCTTCCAGAAATAGAGAAACATGTTCTCGAGCATTTCCGGTTCCATCATAAAGTGTGAAGGTTGGAGAGGTGTAACCTTTTGGCAGGAATTCTTTGTGTAGCAGCAGGATATGGAGGTTGATGACAATGGACAAAAGGTGTTTTATCTTTTCCACGGTCCTCCAAAAGACGTTTTAGGTCTTCCCGGGTGATGAAACTGGATGACTCTTTTTCTGGTGGATTCTCTGCAGGAACTTCCTCATCCTCTACTACATGGATTGGAGTGATTTCGGGATCAGCGTCTGAAGACGTTTCTTTAGCTTTTCCTTTCTCCTGAGTTTTCTCTGATATCTTGTCTGTAAGAGTCTTGAGATAGTTGAATAGTTCCTTCTGAGTAGCATCCATGTCAGTTTGATTTTTGGCCAGAGTCTCTTGCACCTTCATGATATCACCAATGGTAGGTGAATTTTCTCTGATTTCTTCAGGAGACCGGCCAAAGAGTGGATTGTTGATGGCGCCAGTGTCGCCACTTGCAGGGGTGATCACCGGGGTATTTGGAGGAGTAGTGGTGGCAGGCTGCGCCGGAGAAGTGGTATTGACATTACCACTACGCTTGCAATATTGGAATTGGGCGTTGAACCCGGATTGGTAACTGAACCAGACCTAAGACCGACCATCTTTGTGAGAATTGAGATTGCAACCGAGAGAATGATCTTCCACTGTGGTCGCCAATCTGTAGATGGGGAAAAACGAGTTGCTGGTTTTTACGGAATTGAGGAGACGACCGTGCGGAGGAAACTCCTTGAACCGAGCGAAATGTCAAACCTCACACAGATGCACTGCAAGAAGGGAGTGCTTTGAATTTGAGAGATCAATCTGTAGTACTCCGGCCTAAACCAAGACAATGGCCGTTTCAGAATAAATTCTGTCACAAGAGAGGATGGGTCAATCTGTATGAAGGATTCTGAGAAATGTGTGAGAAAAATGGTGATCGAAGATTGTAGGTGTGTTTTGTATTCTGAAATAAGATAAGTTATGAATGATTGAATTTTGCTCTGTTGAGAGTAATTGTTCAGACGTTGAGTTGTTAATATCGTGTTTCCTGTTTGACGAAAGATTGTCCTCTCAATCATGATTCAGAGACTTATTTATATTGCTATAATTGTAAACACCATGATCCCATGAAGTGTGACGTTTGATGGAATCAAAGAGTGGAGAAGTGGGAATCGTGTTAAAACCAGTTTCTCAACGTGCAGAGACTTGGTCGATTTTCCATCCAATACTTCGTTAACTCCTTCAACTGATTGCACGACTTGCTCACATTCTCATCGTGTGTATGAACACACGTGCAATAGACCTCCAGACCAAAACCCTAGTTAATATCCCCCATGTGACACGATTGATGTCTCGTGGTTGTGGAGTCAGCAAGGCAGACGTGTATTTAGTTAGTCAGTTGCTGACTTCATGGGACGATGAGTCCTTGTATTGTTGAGTCGAACATGATTTGAAAATGTTCTGAAACTCACGAATTGAAAATTTTTGTTGATACAGAGGTATAATTATCAAATAAATATAGATTGCTAAAGTGAACAAATATTTTTCATTTGATGAGTCGTTGAATATTGATAATTGAATCAATATTCCTTGATCTGAGCAAATATTGCTCATATGAGCAAATGTTGCTCGTTTGATGAATTATTGAATATTGATAGTTGAACCAGTATTCTATTGTTCATCTGAATGAATGTTGCTCACTTGGTGAATTGTTGAATATTGATAGTTGAACCAATATTCCTTAGTCTGAGCAAATATTGCTCGTCTGAGCAAATGTTGCTCATTTGATGAAGCATTGGTAGCAGGACCAAATAAATATTGATTTAAAATACTGGCGACCGAACCAAGTATAATTAATTAGAGTGCTGATCATGGGATCAATATAAAATTTTGTGTTTGAATCTGGAATTATGAACCTTGGACTTAAAACCCTAATTTTGCAATTGCTGAATTGATGATTAACTGACGATTTATTGAAAATCATTTATGAAATGAAGGAGGGACCGGATACATGGGACGATGAATTGACCATGTAGTGCCCAGATGCTCAAGTGAGCAAAATACCAAAGTCTCTTGAAGACCAGTTGGTGAAAGGATGATTAAATGCTAGTTTAATCATTTGTTAAAATAATGCTCGTCTGAGCCTTAGGTGATAAAACCTAATTAATTATGAAGAGATGAGGGACCGACCAAGGGGTCATGAAACCGGCCTTGGGTGGTCATGGGATCGACTGACGATCATTTTATGAAGTTCCAAATTGTTTGGAAGAGTTTGCACCTAATATGAACAAATTAGGTCAAATGATGAAAATATATGGGACCGGCCTCTTGCAAGCCAAAGAGCCAACCTTGGTCGGTCAAGGTAGTATGCTCATGTCATCATAGCGTGCGTGTCTCAGTCCTGAGAGTTTTGACATTTTCTGATGTGCGTTTGAGCAATCATTTGAGAAAATATGAAAATATGAAGAAATCAGGGATTTTGCTGAAACTAAGGAAACTTCATGAGGTGAAGGAAAAATAATAATACAATGAAGGAATCATGATGTGTGGGACCGTCCATGGCCAAGGCATGGCCGGCCGGCCAATGAGCCCGTCCCATAGCATTTTCCTAATTTTATTATATTTTTTTCATGATTTTAGGGAAATATCATAAAATCAAGGAGTTTGTTGAAACTAAAGAGTTTTGTTGAAATCAAGGAGTTTACTTGAAGTGAAGGAGTTTCCATGAGATGAGAGAAAAAATAATATTAATAATAATAAAATAAGGGCATGTGGGACCGACTTGGGCATGGCCGCCTGCTAGGGCCCAGTCCCGTGAGTTTTCCCTAATTTTATGTATTATTTCATGATTTGGAGCAATTTTCATAATTTGAAGGAAATATCATGAAATCAAAAAATTTCATGGGATGAAGGAAACATAAAAAAATAATAATAATAAAATAAGGGGCGTGTGGGACCGGCTAGGGCATGACCGGCCGGTTAGGGCCCGGTCCCACGAGTTTCCCTAATTTTATATTATTTTTCATGGCTTTAAGGAAATATCATGAAATTAAGGAGTTTTCATGAGATTAGGGAAATAATAATAAAATAATGAGGAATCTTGAGGTGTGGGACCAGCCACGACTAGGACATAGCCGGCCGGCTAGTAGACACGGTCCCACGACACCTTTCCCAATTTTATATTATTTCCTTGATGCGAAGGAAACACCATGAAATCGAGGAGTTTCCTTGAAACTTAGGATATTTGTTCAAATGAAGGGATTTTCATGAGATCAAGGAAAATAATAAAAATATGATAAAATATGGAATTGGGCGTGGGACTGGCCACGGCACGACTGGCCGTCCGGTGGGCCCAGTCCCCCAATGCCTTGATTAATATTTTATTATTTATTATTTTTGTTTCTTGCATAGGTTCATCGTTCCTTCGTGTTTTTGGAATGCTCGTTCGTGCATTTTGGTCGGGTCTTACTCGATATTGGCTCAGATGCCCGGGTGTTGAATATTTATTACTAACCCATGGAATTCTGCTGGGAAGAACCATGAATTGAAGTAACGAAATATTATGGAAAACACAGAATATTTTCCAGGGATTCAGTTAATGAGTATGATGATTTAAGAATAATTAATTAAAGGCTCCATACTAGTACGATGGTCTATGAGCATTAATTATTCATGAATTGAGTGATATGAGCTTGTTGAAGCGTCATACTTCTTTTTTATAGTCAGGGAAAACAATTGTTACATCCTAAAGACGTTATTGCTCTATACTAGCAGGCAAGCTGTCTAGGAGCCGTCCAATCTTTCGATTCTATATATAAATAATTACTGAAATTGCTCAGTATTCATAAGATATGTCGTTGCCTCAGCTGAGAGACTACACATCTACATATACTCTGAGAGACAATATTCTCAGTTAGAGATATTTGTGGCATGAGCTTTCACGCTTTCGATAAGAGACATGAGCCTCAATACTCATCTGATTGCTGGATCAGGAGTATGTATAATTATGGGTTTACGATTTTAGCCTTTGTCGAAAATCCACCATCTACAACCACTACAAGCTATAACCATATTTATGCTACTTATATTCAAGGGTTAACGTTCGATGATAAACCCTAAATTAGTTATAGATGCGATTATGAGTTCTATCAATTTGCAACTGTATGGGATGTCGTAGGCTCAACAAATTAATAATCTTATTTCCACACAATTAACTGGTAATATAGCGGTAGTAAGAGATCGTTCCCACAGAGAGCTGTGTAATTGATAGGTTATTTGATAAGCAAGATAAAGTAAATAACAAAAGGGGGTTTTGGTTGCAAGATAAATATAAAGACAATAATAAAAGAAAGATGATCAAGGAATCCTTCGCCGTTACCAAGCGATAGCTGGATTAGTATACTTATCTATCGTTTGTAAGAACCATTAATCACCAACCGTAGAATAACAGTTAGCTCAGTGTTATCCCCAAAACTCCTTATACCATGGATACTGAAGCTCTCCAATATCAGATTCTATTCAACCGAACCACTAAGTAGCTCACTCAAGGTGTAATCCAATCGAACGCTTTAAGCTTTGTGAATTAGGTTAATCCTAGTAGTTAAACTCTTAGCTCAAGGTTTACTTGCTGGTGTTGTTTTCACACACGATTCCTCCACAGAATCCCTCTGTAATGTCTCGCGATTTCTACTTGTGTAGAGAGTTATTTGACGATTACTTATCTCCTAAACTTCTACTAGCAATAGAACGATCAATAGACTAATATAGTATACATCCCAAATCAATCTAAGAATCACTCATAAACCCTAGATATAATGAAAACAAACGATGATGATAAAAACTCTCAATAGATTTGTATTATTAATAAAGCTTCACGCTTAGAACATTGAATTCATCCTTAATCGACAAAGGATTTAGCTATTCATATTACAAAGAAGATGAAGAATAGTGGTTTTCCCCTAAAGGGGAAACCCTAAGTTTTGATGTAGAACTTGTGATATGAGATTATATTCGCTCCCCCTATGTGAAAGGCCTAATACCTATTTTTATAGGTTTACATTGCTTGGTCTTCAAGTATTTAGTTCGGTTCAAGAACCCGACCCGAAAATACGAAATAACGACCCCAAATGTGACCTTAGACCCACAAGTATGCATATGCGTACTTCAAATTCCAGCAGAAATTTTCGGAACTAAGTATGCGTACCCTTTTGCATACTTGCTTGTCTTCGGTATTGGATAAAAATCTTGTTTTGGCCACAACTTCTTCGTCTGAACTAGGAATGACCTCATTATTTTTGCATTCTTTTCATCTTTCAATTCTTAAAGACGATGATGAGAAATCATTAATTTGAATGAGTTAAGATCGGTCTTTGGCCCTGTTGATGGTGGATTTTAGTTCATGGCTAAAATTGTAAAATCAAAGTAATGTGATGACATCCTGCAAAGGATAAAGCCATTTGACAAACGATGAGCGCAGAAATCCTCTCGTTATATTTATTTGAAGCAATTCAATAGATATACAAAATTCACTCAGAATAGTGTATGTAGCAACAATCCCAAATATTCTGTGTAATTATAGCATTATAATTAATGCATGAGTTTCCTTGTATTTCCTGTGTTGTTCTCAGCAGGACTCTCATTATTGGTGCGGCATGATGACTGAGTGTTTACTCTCGGCAGAGTAACACGAATCTCCAAGTATCAATAGTGAGGTATGCACGAAATACCCGCATGTCATACCATTATCTAACCAAGAGAACCATGTGTCGGTGCGCTTATATTAGCACGATCGAGCATGTTTAATCCCTAAGGGAAATCTGGAATGTCCATGTCAGTGTCAGAAACGATCACGGCCACACAAGTTGGCCGCATAATTTAACTAGGCTAGACGAGCCCTAACAGGAGCAGGCAATCACCGTGATGTTCACCGGCGGGCCCGCCTATGCCCTAGCCGGTCGAACACCACACTATACCCCTAACGCCTGTCAAATGCCGACCCCAAAGAGGGATGGCCACGTTGCTTTGGGGAAGGCTCAAACGAGCAAGACTGCTCAAAGCAGTCTTAAAATCATCATGACCGTCCAACTTCATCAGCCTGGTTGGACGGATTAGATCATCCCACAATTGATTAGTGAAGCACTAATGCACACATTAGCGGTCCCCCTCCCCATCCACGTGATCAGTTTTATCACGACCTAGCCCTAGAGCAATGCACGCTTGCTCGAAGTGTGGCTGACGTGATGCTTAAAGGGTCGCGGAAATTCCACTAGCATCTTCAATCTATCACAACCATCCAACTTCGCCAGCATGTTTGAACGGCTTAGATCGCGTCTAGGACCATCAGGGAGGTGCACATACGTTCAACGTCAGCCCAACGTGGGCCCCACACAATCGACCTCTCCAAAGGATAAACATAGCTTGCCAAACTGATTGGCCAAAGTGACGCGTGCGCGACCGTTTTAAAACCCTAATTAGGGTTTGCGGCGCTGCATAACTATCGCAGTTCGATCGCGTCCATCCATCTTCGCCAGCCTAAACGGAGGGTGTAGATGTAGACTTAAGAGGTACCAAGAGTATCAACGTAATCACCGTGGGACCACCTATACGTGTGACCGATCGTCCTAGGCCAACCATGGCCGAGCGTCTCGAAACGCACGCCCAAAGGAGGCATGTCACGCAGTTCCCAAATCCTTTGCGGCAAATGATTTCTATCGCAAATCGATCATGGCCACTCATCTTTGCCAGTCGACTTGAGTGGCCTAGATCGCACCTCCGCGAGGCAAAGTGGCATGGACTTGTATACCGGCAAGCCGTCTACACGCATGCTCGGTCGGTCCCACCAGAAGCTTTGTCCGTGCTTGATTTCGGTCAAGCTAAAGAGTGATGCTTGCGCACCTTTTTAAAACCCTAAAATCCATCAATGGTCGCAAACGTGTGCCGCAGATCATCTCGTCCGTCCAACTTTGCCAGCTTGGTAAGACAACCTAGGCTAAGAGTTAAACGGCCAATGAGGCACCTTGGTGATCACCGTCCATCACTCTACCACAAGGAGTGATCGTTCAAGGGATGGCCCGCCCATGCGGCCTTCAAACGATTACTCGAAGATGGTTGGGCATGCAGCTATTTTAAGACGCTTAATCCGCGACTTACTCCGTTAAGGTTTAAAACAACGATGCTTCATACATATTGATTGTATTCGATGCATTACATGCATAAAGTATACACGATATTTCATGAATATCGATTTCTTAAATAACTCAATTATTTAACCTAGCACCGTATGCTACTTCCTGGCGGTTTACAGCATGCAGCGTGCAACGCGCCCATTTACAAGTACGTGTCAGGAGGCATAGGCGGTTAAGGTGATGAGGTAAGTGGGCCAAGACGTGATCGTGTAACCACCTACACGACCCCACTACTCCATCACTCAACTTCCTCCACTTCCTACGAGATGAAGGTTTGCGCTTAAAACACAGAGAAACCAAGTGTTGTCACAATATCCAGAAAACACCCAGAACTGATAGCTTACATTGTGCAAGCCAGTTCAACATTCTGATACAATTCATAAACAACCAACATCTTCACATTCTCAACACATTCTTCGCTTCCCTTCCTAAGATTAACCATCTCCTTCACTTTGTGACCGAAGCAAGTCCGGAACGACCATTTCTTGGTTTAGGCCATAATTTAATATATTGATCTCTCGAATCAAAAAGCACTCCCGTGCAATGCATTTGTTTAGGGTTTAGATTCATTTCTCATCCACACACGCCCAAAATTACCAAAACCAGCCGAAATAGTTTTCACCCATAAACAATTGGCGACCATATTGGGAGATTAATCTCTCGGTTGCAAAATTAGATTCTCAATATTCATTCTAACCTTCTCAATTTTGAAGAAATAGATCTTAGGTCCAATTCAATCATTAACCTATTCATTTTTCACCAATCCCAGCTTTCATTTCACGATGTATCCTCGCGCGCTAGATTCTTCGGAAGCCATAGATAATTCAGACATCATGGGAAATGTGGCTAGGATGCTGGAGGATATCCTGGAAAATCAGGCCAGTATTGCTAGAAGGCAGAGCCAGACATTCCGTCTTTTAAACAATATAGCAGTTCAATTACAAGAAGGCTCGACAAGCGTTTAGCCAGGGAGTATCGCAAACGCTGATGTAAAAAACGTTGGATCCTTATCTGGAAGCCAGGACTTTACTAGCAGAGATGCAGAAAGAATCCACAAGGGACCAAGGAGAGACGAACGACATGATCCATCTGGCAACGGAGGCTCAAGACTATTCCACAGAGGAAAAGACTTATCGGAGATGCCACAACATTTGTTGGATAAAGAAAAGGAGCCCGCGAATTACGAAGCCTTTCTGGAAGATTTATATCTCAAAACCCTTGCCGAAGTTCAGAAGGCTGCCCAATCCGCAACAACTCTTCATCCAAGTGAAGAAATGCTCGAGGAAGGAGAAATCAATCAAGGAGCACGTGAATACAGGGACTGGGAGCGTTCAACTCATTCACCCAGTAGTGATGTTATCGCTAATACGATGCCTTCTGCGTTCCGGAAAAGCCGCCCAGCTAAACGGGCCGCAGGTATGCTAACACACGCTGGTTTTCCAACTCCATCTCCATATCTGAAGCGTTCTTCATATCAAAGTCAACGGTAAACGTCACGACATGCGTCAGCGCAAGAAAAGCCAGACTCAAGATACCCGCATTTCCCGTTCTCGATGAAGAGAATCTTGGAGTTGTTGGAGGTATGGGTGCGATACGGAGAGGTGCAGCTGCCTCCTGTGTGGTGTGAACCGACTGATCAAGAAATAATAGATCCGAGATATTGTCATTATCACCGGTTTCTTCATCATCCTACTAGTGAATGCAACGCCCTGGAACGCATTGTCCAGAAGAAGCTCAATTCAGAAGAGTTGTTTCCTCTCTCCGAAGATTAGTGCGTACGGTTTTCTTGAAGTGGATACTTGGGAAGATCTAGTTTCATGCAAATGGAATCTCGAAGAGCAAGTAAGTTTTGTTAAACAATTTTAAGAAAAAGATAGTTTTAGAATCTACTAGGGACTCGGCGTCCCATACTGAGTAAGAGGTTCAATGATGCAAATCACCTTAGACATAGGGCTCATCTTTCCCCTTTTTATGTTTTCCCTTTTCACACGATATTTGCAATTCCATAAGACATGTACACTATCGTTAGAATAAACACATTATTCATAACCAGAATGAAAATTCCGTTCAAAAAATTATCTCAAAATAAACCAATTCAAAATTGAACCACCTAAGAAGGGAAAAACATGACTAAAAAAAGATGAAAAGCATTTAAGGAAAATCCTTCAGCGGAAACTCGTTCTTCTAGGAGAAAACAACTTTCATATTCTGGAGAGCGGCCTGTTTCAGCTTCATCTCCTTAGACAACTTATCGATCTCTTCTTCCTGGCGAGCAATGCAGTCTGCGGAGGGAACTTCACGCATCTCACCTTGCAGCGATTTCAGAGAATCCTTCGTAGAACCAAGAAGCGTTGAACTCATACTGCATGAACACGTCCCGGTGGAACTCCCAGTTTGAAATTATCTCTTCAGAAACCGTACGCCCAGTCACGACGCTCATGCTGTAGATAGTGGATAAAGCTTCTTCAACATGTTTCTCCAATGCGAAACAGACTCTTAAGTTTTCTAGAAGTGGCAATATGACCATGTTTTCTCCATATTTTGGTGTATAACTCCTCATACTTAGCCGGAACGCTGAATCCTCCAACCAATACATGATTTGTGTAAGGAATATCGAAAGGAGGATCGAAGACAGCTCTAGGAACAAGATGCATCACCAACTTTTTGTCAGCCGCAGAAGATTGTTCAGAAGGAAGCACCTCTGCAATCATGGATGTAGCCTCTCCGGCTTTCCCTGCGTCATTCGCTTCACCCTGAAGGTTGATTTCTGCCACGGTTTCATCCACAAGCTCACTGAAATGATCAGACTCCTTGCCGCTCTGGAAGACGCTTTTTTCGTCGACCGAGCTTGCACCATCCTTGTCATCACCCTCAAGAGGATCAGTGTCTCCGGATTTCTCATTATGACTACGTGCCAACCGTGTGAAAGCGTTCACTTTCGGTAGCCTCTAATTTCGAATAAAGAATCACTTTTGGTGGAGATTGCTTAAGATAAATGAATGGGATGATCGAAAGGAAGAAGTTCAAAATACCTGCATATGAGAGGAATTGAAGACCACGGGACCAAACGCCTGCCTCTTAGACCCCTCTCCCGCATCCTGGGGACTGCAGTCATCAGTAGTGTTATCCCTGGTTCGTTTACCCGGAAGCGGCTTCAATCGTTTGTGTTGCTTCAAAATTTCGGAGGATGGTGCGTCGCGGGGAACTGTGCAACTTCTTCCGAGAACTTTTGAAAAGATAACATCTCTCCTTGCCAAAAATGCTTATACTCACCAGTCGCATCTGGCCTTCTTCCAAGAGGCAAGAATGGAAGACCCTGCTCTGGTGTGAAGATGTCAGCATTGAGAACAGATGGAACGAGATCCTTTGAAGGCATTGGCGGACGACGGACTGGAATGCCCTGGCCAAATCCCATCTGGTGAGCGACCCTGTCAATATTATAAGGAACCACAGTAAGGAGTTCATCAAAGAAAGATGGAACATATCCTGGCATGCAGCTTCGCAGGAAAATGATTTCTCCAGGATTCATGGTTTTTCCCTCAGTGTGCAGCACAATGTCATGGGAAGTACTGAAAGTTTCCGGTTGAACCACGAAAGAATGGACCGGTCCCCACGGACAGAAATCTATGGCGTACACGTTATCGATAAAATCCACAAGTCTCAACCCGAGTTATGGACGTCTGTTCTTCTAACGGAGTATCCTTGAGCTTCCATACAAACCAGAAAATGAAGTTGCAGGGGCAGGGTCGTAACCTTTGAAATATTCCCACAGGCACGCCTGAAGAAAAGAGACATGGATATGCGATTCCACTTTCTTATACCCGTTGGAAGCATGCATGTCTACCGCCAAAGAATCCAGATGAGAACACAGTGATCCAAGGAATAAGGCGCCTAAAGGGAGGACCACACCTTTCGCCAACTTTATAGCAAACATGACGAGATATTATCTTATAGTCTTCTTCCCAGAACCGTCATCAAAGATGTCCCTAGACAGCCACAAAGACAGAAACACAACTACGCTGAGTTCATCATCTAGTGCTTGACCTGGCTTTGGTTTTGCGGGAGACCACTCAGACACCCACCAAGTGTAAAAAAAATTCGCGTCCTTTTTCTGTTGTTCATACTCTCATGCCTTCTGAAGTATAGCATCGAGGATGACGCTTTCTGCAGCAGACAACTTGTAATGGAAACTTCCAGCAATAAGAAGATTCATCAACACGACCACGCTTTCCATGGTAATAGTCATTTCTCCCGATATGCATATGACCGTGTGCGTTGAAGGGCGCCATCGATAAATGAAAATAATCAAACCAGCATCGTCTTTCTTAATGTGAAGAGTTGCATACTCCATAAAAGCCTCGATGATCCGCGCTTTGGTCAAGTTATCTTTGATACGCTCATTGCCCAACGGATGCCTCATCCATCCTTGATAATAGCTCGGTGGAGTATGACAATCCTTGAAATCAATAGGAGAAGGTGGATATTCATTCTTCCGAAGATAGAATCTCATCACGTATACTGGAGAAGCGGACGGAGTAGCCTTTTCATTTTCCGAGCCAGTGAGCAGGGTCCACTTATGGCCTGGATGAGTTCTAACGTTTGGAAAAGGCGCAGTAAAAAACTCATCATCTATATTCGACATGTCTTTGGAGTTGTTTACACTTCCTGACTTGACAGCAACATTATCCTCAGGTGACATCTTAACAAGAGCCTCTTTGTTCATTTTTCAAGCAACTGCAATGAAGCGCAATGGGAAAAGAGTCACTACTTCATACTAAGGGAGAAATCACGCAATATGGGTGTTGATGGTCAAAGCCGATATAAAAAAAAATCGTGAAGCATACTCCCCCGTCCGTGGAAGAGCATGAGCACAGCGGGGCTTTTCGAACAAAGCAGGCACACGGCAGGCCCACGTTCGAGCGAAGCAGGCACAGCAGGGTCTATGTTCTATTGAAGCATACACGGTGGGGCCCACAATCATTCAGGTTTGCACGCGTCGTGGCAAGGTTTTCTATGGGAGAAGGAGCAGACGAGTTCTATCCATGGGATCATGTATACGAAGTCTAAGCCAGGGGTTTTATCAAGCTACAACCTAGGACTAGGTTTTGCATATAACAATGAAAAAAGAACAGTATATTCATAGGGTTCGTGGCTCTTTTTACTAAGCAACCCTAGCGATATCGATGGCTTTGCTATCAATTTTGTTAGTGGAATTAATCATGGTATATTTTGTAAAAAAGCCTCACCTACAACGGGGTGGTTTTTCTCAAAGAACAAAAGGGTTTACCTAAGAATTAGGGTTTGTACCGGAAAAAAAAAAGAAAAAGCAATGAGAAAACCGTGAAGCACTTACCTTGTCGGCGGACGGACGGCGGCGGCGGCAGCAAATCTGGTGGCATCAACAGGCGGCAGAGTCGGCGGGAGTGGCAGCAAGGTCACGGACGGGAGAAACTAGGCAAACACAAAACAAAACAAAAAAAAGAGATAAGAAAAATACAAGGGTTAGCACTCCTCTTATACACAAGTAATTGAGGAATTCTAATAGGAGAAGGATTCTCTTCTTGGCTCAAACACTCAAAGGAGGAAACCGGTCCCACCAAGGCCCGTGGTCACGCCCAGTGTACTCACGCAGATGATTTCCAACATGACCGGCCAGAGTCCCTCCAGGTAAACTTCCTTTATCTTGTCTTGTACGTTGCATACGTCACCATCTCATGCCTACCCCACAATAATGCAACCATTATGTGCTACGCAGGGGACTTAATATTGATGGTGGATTTTACTTCATGGCTAAAATTGTAAAACCAAAGTAATGTGCTGACATCCTGCAAAAGATAAAGCCATTTGACAAACGATGAGCGCAGAAATCCTCTCGTTATATTTATTTGAAGCAATTCAATAGATATACAAAATTCACTCAGAATAGTGTATGTAGCAACAATCCCAAATATTCTGTGTATTTATAGCATTATTAGTTAATGCATGATTTGCCTTGTATTTCCTGTGTTGTTCTCAGCAGGACTCTCATTATTGGTGCGACATGACGACTGAGTGTTTACTCTCAGCAGAGTAACACGAATCTCCAAGTGTCAATAGTGAGGTGTGCACGAAATACCCGCAGGCCATACCATTCTCTAACCAAGAGAAACCTGTGTCGGTGAGATTATATTAGCCCGATGGAGCATGTTTAATTCCCTAAGGGAAATCTGGACTGTCCACGTCAGTCTTAGAAATGATTACGGCCACGCAAGTTGGACGCATAATTTAACTAGCCTAGACGAACCCTAACAGGAGCAGGAAATCACCGTGATGTTCACCGGAGGGACCGCCTATGCCCTAGCCGGTCGAACACCAGGCTATACCCCTAACGCCTGTCAAATGCCGGCCCCAAAGAAGGATGGTCGCATTGCTTTGGGGAAGGCTCAAACGAGAAAGACCGCTCAAATCAGTCTTAAAATCATCATGATCGTCCAACTTCACCAGCCTGGTTGGACGGATTATATCATCCCACAATTGATCAGTGAAGCACTAATGCAGACATTAGCGGGCCCCCTCCTCATCCATCTGATCGGTTTTCTCACGACCTAGCCTTAGAGCAATGAATGCTTGCTCGAAGTGTGGATGACGTGATGCTTAAAGGGTCGCGGAAATCCCACTAGCGTCTTAAATCGATCACAACCATCCAACTTCGCTCGCATGTTTGGATGGCTTACATCGCGCCTAGGGCCATCAGGGAGGTGCACATACGTTCACCGTTAGCCCAACGTGGGCCCCACACAATCGACCTCTCCAAAGGATAAACATAGATTGCCAAACCAATTGGCCAAAGTCACGCGTGTGTAACCATTTTAAAACACTAATTAGGGTTTGGGGCGCTGCATAACTGTCGCAGTTCGATCGCGTCCATCCATCTTTGCCAGCCTAAACGGGAGGGTGTATATGTAGACTTAAGAGGTACCAAGAGTATCAACGTAATCACCATGGGACCACCTATGTGTGTGACCGATCGTCCTAGGCCAACCATGGCCGAGCGCCTCGAAACGCACGCCCAAAAGAGGCATGTCACGCAGTTCCCAAATTCTTTGCGGCTAAGGATTTCTACCGCAAATCTATCACGACCACTCATCTTTGCCAATCGACTTGAGTGGCCTAGATCACTCCTCCGCGAGGCAGAGTGGCATGGACTTGTACACCGGCAAGCCGTCTACACGCATGCCCGGTCGGTCCCACCAGAATCTTTGTCCATGCTTGATTTCAGTCAAGCTAAAGAGTGATACTTGTGCACCTCTAACCCTAAAATCCATCAACGGTAGCAAACGTGTGCCGCAGATCATCTCGTCCGTCCAACTTTGCCAGCTTGATCAGACAACCTAGGCTAAGAGTTAAACGGCCAATGAGGCACCTTGGTGATTACCGTCCGTCACTCTACCACAAGGAGTGATCGGTCAAGGGATGGCCCGCCCATGCGGCCTTCAAACGATCACTCGAAGATGGTTGGGAATGCAGCTATTTTAAGACGCTTAATCCGCAACTTACTCCGTTAAGCTTTAAAACAGTGATGTTTCATACATATTGATTGTATTCGATGTATTACATGCATAAAGTATACACGATATTTCACGAATATCGATTTCTTAAATAACTCAATTATTTAATCTAGCACTGTATGCTACTTCATGTGGGTCCCACGATCCACTCATTCTAGACATCAAGCATGTCACAAACTAGGGGATACTTACTGGGGTATTGGTCTGGCGGTTTACAGCGTGCGGCGTGCAACACGCTCATTTACAAGAACGTGTCAGGAGGCATGGACGGTTAAGGTGATGAGGGAAGTGGGCCAAGACGTGATCAGGTAACCACCTACACGACCCCACTACTCCATCACTCAACTTCCTCCACTTTCTACGAGATGAAGGTTTGCGCTCAATGACTTGTATAAATGGGTCCTTCACCTATTTTAAAACACAGAGAAACCAAGTGTTGTCACAGTATCCAGAAAACACCCAGAACTGATAGCTTACATTGTGCAAGCCAGTTCAACATTCTGATACAATTCATAAACAGCCAACACCTTCACAATCTCAACACCTTTTTCGCTTCCCTCCCTAAGATTAACCCCATCTCCTTCACTTTGTAACCAAAGCAAGTCTGGAACGGCCATTTCTTGGTTTAGGCCAGAATTGTATAAATTGATCTCTCGAATCAAAAAGTACTCCCGTGCAGTGCATTTGTTTAGGGTTTAGATTCATTTCTCATCCACACACCCAAAATTAAGGCTGCACAACGGTCGGGTTGGGTCGGTTTTAGCCATACCGATCTACACACCGTAATGATCAGTTTATTAATAGGCATCCCCGACTATGGTTGGGAATTTTTTTCGGGTCGGTTTTAAACCAACAGATACCTCATCGTGGCAGTTTGGGTCGGTGGTCGGGTTGCCGACATAATCCAATTAGCAGTTTACTACCAGCAAAATCAATCCCATATCAAACGACGAAAACACACAGGATGACATAATCTTTGTTTCATAATCAAAATAGTTATGAAGAATGCTTTAATTTAGAGGATATAATCAAAGAAATGAAGAGAAAAAGGTTTGATATTGTAATTTTGTATCTTAAAAGTTAAAACTCAAGATTTGACACATGCATACAACTAACTTCGATTAAAAATAAATGGAAGAATTTAATCTGTTGCAAGTAAATTTCATCTAACTTCGATCAACTAACTTCCATGTTTACTAGCTTATGTATTGTAGCTACATCTGCTACGCCAAGTAGATGTCAAATCCGGTCACGCTTATATGGTGAATGGAGATTCGAACACTCACATCAATTAGGATTTAGGAAGGGTGTTTTTCTTATGGTGTTGTAGGTTGGTAGGGGTGGTGGCGCTGGTAGTAGAGAAGAAGATGAAAAATATGGTATAGCCGTCGTCTGCTCAAAGAGAAGAGTGAAACCTAAAAGAATTAGGGCTCGGGGAAGAAAAAAGTTTACATTTCACTGATAGGTGGCTCACATCAATTCTAGATCAAAGGTTTGGGATATTTAATCGGTTGGATATTTATCCGTTCGTTCGGTAATATGCTCCCCCAGATAGGAACCGAAACTACATCGGTTGTACAGTTCTATACCGTTGGGTGTTGTCAGATATATCGGGTTCGATTCGGCTCGGTTATTTTTAGATCGGTTCGGACGGGTTGATCGGTTGATTCGGGTTGTTGTGCACCCCTACCCAAAATTACCAAAACCAGCAGAAATAGTTTTCACCCATAAACAGGCCCATCTCTTGATTTTGAGCGTTTTGCTCCTTTTCGTCTCACTTCTTCTTCTTCTCTTGGACTTGGGCACTTGGATACTTCTCTCCTTAGATCTTTTTAGCACTTTGTAACTCCTTTTTGGATGATTCGCCTAATAGAGACAAATAAGAGAAAATAAGAGTAATAATACGAATACATGCAAGAATAATAGCTAAAACAAGTATGGAAAGGACACTAAAATCATGTGAATTATGCACTTATCAAATTCCGCCACACTTAGCTTTTGCTAGACTCGAGAAAACTAAATAAAACTAATCCTAAATACAACAACTCCATGTCGTTGGGAAAACGGTTGCACTTAGCTAATGCAACATGCCTTTAAACCCCTAGGTGTCCCTAGTGGATGAGTTATAGTCTCGTGAGGGTTTACAAGAGGTATACCCACAAAACCTACTCCAATTTCTCACCTTGGAAGAACTACTAAGGATAGACACAAAGTATAAATCCAAATAATTAGCTTGCATATGTTCTTTAGATGCACACATCCCATATACATTCCAATCATCACACATAAGCAATTACTTAAGTGTGACATTCAACCTGCTGATTGCAAAACTCTACTAAGATAGTCATCGTACTTGTTGCAACGTTTGTCACAACACTCGCATACTGAAATCACATGGGTATATAAGAAAATGGAAATAGAAAAGCGAAGTGTGCAAATATTGACTAAAGTGAAAGATGTATACCCACAATACTTGTATGAATGTCGTCAAAGGATTCTTATCTATGGCGCAATAGTTGAGAGAAGCACCCATTTAAGTCGACCATATGATTAGATACTCTAAGCGCATGTTCCTTTTCAGCAAGTATGTGATAGTTGCCTTGGATCATGCGTTCCACGCTTGTTTAGGCGACGGAGACAGGGACAACGTTTCACACATACTGCTATCCAAGTGACGAGAACCTCATAAATATTCTTTTTGACTTGCTATATAATGATGATACGGTTTTTGTTTCATCGACTATATGATTAGTCCGCAATTCCGGACTTATCATAGAATTATTAATGTCGATAAATGAAGAGGAGCCTTATATATATGTTTTTTTTGTTTTTTTTTTGTTTTCGGCTCACTCTTTATGAGTGAAAGACAATTGTCTATGGGGATTTTATATACTCAACCAATGATTACCTTGCTACAACATCCATGACAGTATCAGGATCCCACCAAATCACTTTAGAGAAACATATAACTGCAAAAGTAAAAAGAAAGTGATTCAGTAATAATTAATTGTGAGGATGAATCTTTCAAACGACTACCATGCCATTTCTAGCACCTGAGTTTCGCATTCAATTATAAACGTATATATAAGGATTGTAGAATGATAAAGTGGAACTCAATCTATAGCTGTAAGAATTGTTTCAACCTAAAAAGGTTTAGAGTGTCATCCTAAATAGCTCATAATTAACTCCAAAAGATGAAGTCTCAAGAATCCAAGAAATCAAAGAGTATTATTTATTTATTTATTTTATATAGAAGTCAAACATGCTTAACTACTCCCCCACACTTAAACTCAACATTGTCCTCAATGTTCAAAACCGAAAATTCTGATTTCTGACATGACAGCCCTGAAAAACTTGAACTGTACCAATGGGTAGGGAACTAGGAAAACCATCCTAAACGAAAGTTATTCTCCTACGTCTTTTATATAAGGTATCAAAAGTGCAGAGCATTTAGATAAACGGTCTGATTTTTATCGCCTCTGGACTGACTGACATGCAATCTGAAAAAGTTCTGCAAAAATGCCGAAACTCAAATGTACAGGCATATCGCTCCAACTTAACAGACTCCGAATTAAAATTTTCTTTTTGTAAAAGAAATGTATGTCTGTTCTCTTTAAAATTTGGGGTCAACTACTCAAATCGGACTCCGTATGAAGTCTCGAGAACTGTTTTCGTGATGAGTATGCAGTCAGAATTTTTCTGACGAGAATAGCTCCGTCAAAACTTTCATTATAGATATAGGACTTTGTAAAATCTAAGATGGGAATGCAAGATATGATATGAAAAACTAAGAAAACTAAAAACAAAAGGGATAGACATACAAAACCGATGGGTTTCCTCCCATGTGGCGCTTGGTTTAACGTCGTCAGCCCGACGTTATTGTTATCGTCCGTACACCAATAATCTGAAAATTTGGTAATCCTTCCAAATAACAATATGCAATTCAAATAACATCTTCACAAAAACATTAGCACAAAATATAAATATTGAAGCTATCACTGTATTGAAGTTTCCCCCACACTTAATCCTTTCTACACTCGGAAGTGGATAGAGAACATAGAATTCGAGAACTTCAAAAGGTTCCTCAGCTTAGTGAACCTGCACAATTATCGAATCAAACACATAAAGTGGTGGATACTTAGAAGAAAAATAATCCGTTAAAACTTTGGAAGCACACAACTCCAACCTAAGTGAGGTATTTTCTTTAAAGTTGGGTTAACAACTCTTTGAGAAGCTACTTCGATTAGAGGAAAATGATCAATAAATATAAAATTATGCAAAGGATTAGACAAACCTTGTTTCGGATCCTCATTCGTAAGTAACAATAAATTATTTACCTCAAGTATATCGTGGTCCTCTATCGAACTATTATCTAGCTTAATTGGGTCTTCCACGACTTCAATCAATTTGGTTTCATTCTCAATCTCAATCTCTTCGTCAACCTCGTCATCGGAATCGGAATCTTCCCCTAAAAATTCTAGTTCATTGGTGCAAATACTAGGGTCTTCCTTATGAGTCTCCGACAAAGGGAAAATCGGGTCTACCTTTTGCAAATCAACCGGCCTAAAAACATTGTAATCTAGATGTTCATTATAACGTTGATATGCATTTGAGTATGTCACAACGTTCATAACAATGGTTCGGTCATACCAAAGCTCCTCCTTTTGAATAGGCGAATGATCTTTATTACGATCCGTAGTTGGAATAACTTCATTATTGTTATGTGGACTTTCCAAAGGATGCTCATCTTCAAAATATTTTTTATTGTCCTTAAGAATTTCAGAATTAATTTGGTTTTGAGGCCAAACTTCTTCTCCATTCATTGTCTCGCTGAGTTGAGCAATGTGGTTCCTCGAGATATCCATAGTCCTTTTAAGTTCTTGGAGTGTATCTTCAGTCGTTTTGTTGTACTCATCCATAGTTTGACAGTACTATTTCATTGTTTGATTATCTCGATCCAAATTATTCATAAATTTGTGCATTAGATCTGTAAGACTAGAATAATTATCATTAGAAGCACAACTATCCTCCCATCCTCGTGATTGTTCACTTACATGCCCGTCATAAGGTTGTTGACATGTATGAAAATATCTGTAAGGTTCCGTGGGATATTGATCATAGACAAAAGATTGGTTTTGATTATACCTATAGGATGGTTGGTAGTTGTCATATGAATGAGATTGAAACCATAATGATTACCACTGTGATATGAGTGATCTTGTGCTCCGTACATGTTATTTCCGTAAAGATACATGAAGACTCACAAGAGTAAAAGAGAAATAAAACAAAATTCTAAAAACGAAAATAAAAACAAGCTAAACAAATAACAAATCAATTAGCAACTCCTCCCCGGCAGCGATGCCAAAATTTGTATGGGTTGCCGTAGGCTCAACAAATTAATAATCTTATTTCCACACAATTAACTGGTAATATAGCGGTAGTAAGAGATCGTTCCCACAAAGAGCTACGTAATTGATAGGTTATTTGATCAACAAGATAAATTAAATAACAAAAGGGGGTTTTGGTTGCAAGATAAATATAAAGATAATAATAAAAGAAAGATGATCAAGGAATCCTTCGCCGTTACCAAGCGATGGCTGGATTAGTATACTTACCTATCGTTCGTAAGAACCATTCATCACCAACCGTAGAATAACATCTAGCTCAATGATATCCCCAAAACTCCTTATACCACGGATACGGAAGCTCTCCAATATCATATTTTATTCAACCGAACCACCAAGTAGTAGCTCACTCAAGGTGAAATCCAATCGAACGCTTTAAGCTTTGTGAATTAGGTTAATCCCAGTAGTTAAACTATTATCTCAAGGTTTACTTGCTGGTGTTGTTTTCACACACGATTCCTCCACAGAATCCCTCTGTAAGATCTCGCGATTTCTACTTGTGTAGAGAGTTATTCGACGATTACTTATCTCCTAACTTCTACTAGCAATAGAATGATCAAAAGACTAATCTAGTATGCATCCCAAATCAATCTAAGAATCACTCATAAACCCTAGATATAATGAAAACAAACGATGATGATAAAAACTCTCAATAAAATTGTATCATTAATAAAGCTTCACGCTTAGAACATTGAATTCATCCTCAATCGATAAAGGATTTAGCTACTCATATTACAAAGAAGATGAAGAATGGTGGTTTCCACCTAAAGAGGTAAACCCTATGTTTTGATGTAGAACTTGTGATATGAGATTATAGGCCTAATACCTACTTTTATAAGTTTACATTGCTTGGCCTTCAAGTATTTAGTTCGGTTCAAGAACTCGACCCGAAAATACGAAATAACGACCCCAAACGAAACCTTAGTCCTTCACAAGTATGCATACCTATTTGCATACTTGATAAGTATGCGTACTTCAAATTCCAGCATAAATTTTTGGAACTAAGTATGCGTACCCGTTTGCATACTTGCTTGTCTTCGGTATTGGATAAAAAGCTTGTTTTGGCCACAACTTCTTCGTCCGAACTCGGAATGACCTCATTCTTTTTGCATTATTTTCATATTTCAATTTTCTTAAAGATGATGATGAGAAATACTTAATTTGAATGAGTTAAGATCGGTATTTGGCCCATCTCATGATTTTGAGCGTTTTGCTCATTTTCGTCGCACTTCTTCCTCTTCTCTTAGACTTGGGCACTTGGATACTTGGAATACTTCTCTCCTTAGCTCTTTTTAGAAATTTGTAGCTACTTTTTGGATGATTCACCTAATAGAGACAAATAAGAGAAAACAAGAGTAATAATACGAATACAAACAAGAATAATAGCTAAAACAAGTATGGAAAGGACACTAAAATCATATGAATTATGCACTTATGAGCAACTTGACAAAACAAACAATCAAATCATGTTGAAATACGTCAATAATGCAACTATAAATGCTGAGAATCATGAACGATAAAATGAGACAAAACTAATTCATTAAATCAAAGAACCATGTTTGCAAAATCCAACTCAAACCTTAAACCAATAATAAAATTCTAGCTCATGTTCATGGAGTTCATAACAAGAATAAAAAGAAAAGTTTCATGTTTATAAACCCTAGAAAAGTAGTGAAGAAGATCCACTCCTTTGTAGAGAAGGATATCTTTTTATAGTAACTTTGTATTTCAAACTTTCAGAACTAGGTCACCCAATCTCTGTTTCCGACACAGGCTAATTCAGTTTCCACGCCAGGCTAAGCCAAGCCCAATTCACAGCTCAGGCCAATTCAGTTGCAGGCCCAATAACATGATATACCTGTCAGTTTCGCGGAGCTGACAAGCCAATTCAGATTTCAACCTTCTCTAGCATACCCCATTACTTTCGGCAACACTCATGCCCTGCATATCCAATTCCTACGCATAAATCTATTGTTCACTCGGGACATTCAACCATTCTCATTCAAGCTGCATCCAACAACACCACTGAATCACTCTCATTTCCTCTTTGTATTCTCAGTTGAACATCACCAGTTTAAATTTTACCTCCAGCCATTGTGACCAACCAACATCAACACCACTACCAGAATCATACCTGCACAACCCATTGTATCACCATTTCTGCTTCAGCAGCAACACTTCTTTCAGTTTATCCTCAACAACACTACTACCCTCTCAATATCAAATTGCTAGTTTTGTAAGCCACAACTCTAACTTTACAGGGCATATTCTTGCACTGCAATAACATCCACCATTGATGCAGGCCATTTATCTGTAATTCAAACATTCATTTAACTCCAGCCATTACAACTCTTGGTGTCAATTCCATCACCAGCTTGCATCTCTTTACAGTCTCTGTAGCTCCGTAGTAGCATCACATGCACCTCAACCATCAATTCCAACCCATCTGACCAGAACCAACTGCATATGCAGCTGCAACTCACAATCCAACTTCTCCATTCTTCTTGTAATCTTGTCCGAGACACCAAATTTGACGGAAACCCCAGCTGCCAATTTCAGATTCATACACCTGAACCATCCATCACGAACATTGTCACTAACTCATCAGTTCACGACTTCTTCTTCTTTGATATCCACCACATTCCTTATTTGTTAATGGCATCAACAACTCTCATTTGATTCAACTCATAATTGAGATTAAACTCAGATTCAAGTTAAACCCATCTCTTCAATTCACCTCAGAACTCAGACCTCGTGAACATGAACATCATTCTCTGCCAATCTCAGAATCAAATCTACCCAACTTCGAATCAACAATACCCATACTATCATCATCACCACAAACCAATTTCCTTTTCTATATGCAATTTATGGCAGCAACCAACACAACCCAAAATCTTGTAATATCTGCCTTCTCACATCTACACTTTTTTGTTTATCAAGCCCTGCATCTCATTACAGCAGGAAACCCTAACTTCCATTTCAGTTTCAAACCCTAATTCATTCTGCTGAGATAGGAATTCGAACAACCCCTTTTCTACAAATGCTTGTAAACCTTCAATTCAGCTTCCATTTCTTCATTTCATGTAAATCAAATCCCTAATTCCTAATTCTTCTCAACAGGTCTCTGATTCTTCTCTGCTTTCTCTAATTTATGCGCTACAAAGCACTCGAACTCAAATCCCGATCTCTTAGTGTTGTTCATGATGCAGTTTTACAAGTGGTTAGAAAAGAATTTGATTATCAGACTTTTGTGAAGACTTGGTTTAAGATTAACTAAGAAAATGCTAAGAAAAACTAATTAAATATGATTTTGGTTTATCAAGGAGAGACGAATCTAGGGTTTTGGATTCCACTACTTCTAATATTTGTAAACTCAATAACAATTTCTTTGACAAATACTCCTACTTTACGCAAAACAATTTCGAACCCAATCTCATGCTTTGGAAAATATATCGTTACAAGCACTTTTTATGACTTTCGTTCGCTATTCTGAGGTCTAATTTTCCTTCGCTTATAAAAGATCGATAGCTACACTACCTAAAAAAATTATTAAGAAGCATGTAAAGAAGTGAAATTTTTTTAATAATTTTAAAGCAGAAAAATGGAGTAAATATGTCAAAGAAAATAATTACTAAGAATTACTCGTAAAAAATAGCTTCTTCCAAAACCCTAGCAAATAAATTTAGCTACTCATGAACCGAAAAATGGAGAAAACTTTATTAACCATTGTATTAAAAATAGGGTACATTATTTATATGTCCCTACTTTTGACACCCAATAAATATATCCTTATCCAACAATAAATATGTCCCTACTTTTTAATAAGAATGCGAAATTGGGGGATAAAAAAAACAATTGGGGGATATAAGAAAAGGACAAAAACTGGATCCAGATATCAATTCGGGATCACCTCTTATCTAAGTATTTTACGTATTACCTAATCTACCCCTCACTAATCAGGATTAGTGATTAATAATAATTAGTAAATTCATAAGATTTTTGATAAATGATTAGTGTGTGTTTTATTTGAATTTGGGTCAGTGAGGTGAGAGTAGAAGGAGGGAAAAATATTTTGAGTGGAAATTTTTTTGTGAAAATGAAAGATGATTTTGAGGAGAGAATTGCAGCTGCTGAATCTTTAGCTCAACTACAACAAGGAGCTAACGAAAACAACTCGCAATTGCAACTCTTTATTGAGCCAACACCCTTGAATGATGATTTTGAAGAGTATGGAGAGTTTTTCGAAGAAGCTACACAAGAAAGTAAACTTGCACAACATGCAAGCATCCCTAATACACAGGTAAAGCTGCTAGGAGGTTGAAAAATCGATTTTTTCTTTAGACCCGCCATTGTTCAACTGTAAAACCTCGGTGCCGGCATGGAAATGGTATGAATACCATGCCGTCAAACTCAATACCGGCATGGTATTCATACTACGACCATGCCGGTAGAGCGATATCCCCCATTTTGAATATTGATCCGGCATAGTATTCTACCAAAAAACTATGCCGGTACGCAGTTAACTTTTTTACCTACCAAGGAATATACTACTGAATATTCAACCGGCATGGTTTCATTGGTAGGTTTTTATGCCGGAACTGCATGAAAAACATACAGGAAATATTTCCATCTAAAACCAAACACCGGCATGGGAAATTAATAAACATCAACGCCGGAACTCCGTACCGGCGTGGTACCATCAATATCGAGAATGCCGGCAGCGCAACCAGCGTTGTTAAGTTTCAATTTTACAATGCCGGTACCTACCAAAAAACACACAGGAATAAATGTTTTCCAAAGCTAAATACCGGCATTACATATCAATTATTTTTAATGCCGGAAGCGTGTACCGGCTTGGGACAATAAATTACGAGAATGCCGGCACCTTGGCTTCCGGCATTAATATGTTTCAAATTTGGTCTTCAGTTTTGGTTAAGCTCGACAATGCCGGAACATTGGTCGAGCATGCCGGTACGGGTTTCCGGCATAGTGTTTTAATTTCATTTGGAACTAATTTTCATTCGATCTTTAGGTGGTGACATATATTGATCCAACAAATGCAAAGCCGCTTCATCGGGATACGTCGGAATACTATAAAATACCTCAGGTATGTGACCAAAGAATATTTTTCACCTAGTATCTTGAACTTCACTAATGGATTGATAGTAATGAACTTTCTAATGAACGTGAAATTGATATTATGTAGGGAATAATAGATCGAAATGAAGCAATCGCTTGGGCTAAAGAGACGGCTCTTAAGAACATGTGTGTGTTGGTGAGGAATACCGAAGGTTCAAAGAGGCGTTTTGAGATGGCTTGCGAGAGAAGTAGGAAATACAAGGAGAAGAATATCCACAAGAGAAAGGATTATGTATATCCAAAGAAGACTAATAGGGTATACAAGACTCGTGCGAGGAAGAATAATTGCTCGTTTAAGCTTGTATTCCGTTTAAATGACATGAACAATTGGGATTGTGAGGTTTTGTGTGGCTGTCATAACCACTGGGATCTGAAAGATTTTGTTGGTCACTCCCTAGTTGCGAAGCTAAAACCTCATGAGTTCGAGGATGTAAAGAGATTGACCAAAGCACTTATTAAACCGAGACAAATTCTCAGAGGCTTCAAGGAAAATGATGCGTCTAACGTGTCTTCTCTACGTACAATTTATAGCGCACAAGCAACTATTAGAAGGGTGGAATGGGAAGGGAGGTCTGTTATGCAAGAATTTGATAAGATATCTTGGTATTACAACTACACGCGTATCATTAAAAGAGGGTCGGACGAGAAGCCCCTTCAAATATTCATTTCGCATCCTTTGCTTTCACAATTGGCAAATACATGTTGTGGTGTTGTTTTGATGGATTGTAACTACAAGACAAACAAGTACAATATGTCGTTGTTCAACATCGTGGGGAAAACCTCGGACAAGGTAACATTCACATTGGTTTGGTGTTTAATGGAAAACGAGAGGGACTATAATTATCATTGGGCATTACGACAATTGAAATTATTCTTCCGGGAAAATCAACTTCTGAGGGTCATCGTAACCGATCAAGATGACGCATTAATGAAAGCAATATCCGACGTCTTCCCGGACACAAAAAATTTCCTATGTACATATCATATACGTCAAAATATCATAAAAACTTGTCATGCCTTGTTTGAACCCACTAAGGCGGATATTAAGAAGAGAATGATTGTTCAACTAGAGGAAGATGTTCGAAAGAACAAACTATCCCCCAAAGAAGAAGAAGATGAGAGAGGAAAGATAAAGGAGCGAGTGGACAAAGAACATGCGGAAAATCATAAAAAGTGGTTTGAATTTCTAAGAGATTGGGACAAATTTTATTGGTCTCTTACCGAGTTTATGTAAGAAAAGAGATTGGAGAAGTTTATTACCGATTGGAATGAAGTTTATCCGACTGCCGTCTGGTATTGTCGGACTCAATGGTTGGATAAGTTCAAGGAAAAATTTGTGTGTGCATGGACAAACCGGTATAGACACTTCAAGAATGAAGCAACTAGTGCAGCGGAGTCCGCTCATGGGAGATTTAAAGATCTCATCCAGTCTGGTGAAGGCAATGTGGTTACGGTCACCGAGGCAATGGAGAAATACTTTAAGGTTGATATCAATAGGATCAAGGAGGCTTTTGAGAAAATCTCAACGGAAAGGATGACTCAATTTCTTCGTTATGGTAAGTTGCTCTAAGGAATAGAATTCAACGTCTCTCATTGGGTAATAAAACATATGATGAGACAAATGGAATATGAGAAAAATTACGGAAAACAGGGTGATGTGTGTATTTGTCCCGACATGTCTTCATTGGGGATTCTGTGTCGTCATATGCTTGTGAAGTATGAAGAAGTGATACCTATTGAGGTTATTGATCCTTTTTGGAAGCAACTATCTTTCGACCCTCCCATTTTGGGAGATCCCGGGCAATCTCCATGGGATACGAACAAAACAAAGGAATTCTTCGAAGCTTACTCACGTGGCACATCGGTAAGCCGGCAAGTCTTTTTAAGCCAACTAAGGATAATTACTCGTCCATGGATCACACAAAGCGAAGAGCCAAGAAAGGGAGATCCAATAGGTAGACCACAAACTAAAACGTCAAGGAGAAAACAAAGGGTAGAATTGAAAGAAATGACTCAACGTGAAGAAGAATGTGCGGCAACTAAGAAAAAAGATCTAACCACATGTGAGATTTCGGAACAAAGGTCCGTGGAAGCGCAGGTTCCAAACAAAAGAGGTAGTCCGAGGAAGGAACCACTATCAAGTATAAACGAAGGATTCCGTATCCACACCAAAATCCAACTCATCGGAGGTTCCAATGAAGAGGGGTAGGTTGCCAAAGGTATCAACATCAAGTTACAAAGAACAACAAGGTGAGCATTCTGAAACCATACCCATAGTCGATGTACCGGAGGTTCCAAGGAAAAGGGGTAGGCCTCCAAAGGTATCAACATCAAGTGACATAGAACAACAAGGTGAGCATTCTGAAGCCATGCCCATAGTCGTTATAGCGGAGGTTCCAAGGAAAAGGGGTAGGCCTCCAAAGGTATCAACATCAAGTGACATAGGACAACAAGGTGAGCATTCCGAAGCCATACCCATAGTCGATCTAGCGGAGGTTCCAAGGAAAAGGGATAGGCCTCCAAAGGTATCAACATTAAGTGGCATAGAACAACAAGGTGACGAGGCAAAGGTGGTGACAAACCCAAGTGATAGTAAAGTTGATGTAGTTTTAGTTCCAAGCACATATCGAAGACAGTGCAAGTGTAGAGATTGCAGAGGATGGTTTGGATATAATCAAGTTAGAAAAGGGTAATATGAAGATGTATAAGGATCCCAGAACAGGTAGGACAATTAGAAGTTATCATACCAAGATACAGTCTTACATAGACCAACTTCCTGAGGTTATTCGCGAGTATATTGTATATACAGATGATGTCGATGGAGTGGCTATCATGTTGTGATAGAACAATTAGGAATCTTTGACACGGAGGTTAGTAGAGGTATGACACCATGCCGATATGCTAGAACGAGGATGGCCGAACAACTTGTGAACAAGAGGAGATTTTATGAGCAATTGCTCGGTGTAGGCGAGGGGTTTGATGATATGCATGCCCAAGTATTAGGGCCCGAGCAAGCGATGAACTTTCTTCCTTCTCAATATTGGATGAGAATGCCGCTTTGTGGACATCTAGTGGCGGATATATTTAGATTTGTTGTTCATTATTTTACCCCCACCGTAGAAGTAACATTTACCCAAAAGTGGAAAAAATGCGAAGGATCCCTTAAGAAGAGAAGAATTGTTTTGGCGTTCGTGAACGGTAATCATTTCGTTATTCCAAAACTCAAGGACAATTGTCCATTGCCACCTGTTTGTGGGATGGTAAAAAACAAGGATCTAGATCCCAATATCTGGAAGGGATGGATGGCATTGTATGAGGAGAATCACCAATTTTGGGATGCGTTGGCCTTATCAAAAAATCCTCTTCAAGAGGAGGAGATTCAAGTTAATACGTGTGAAAGCGATGATGAGTAATTTCGATATATGTGGTTCACTAATACGCAACCTTTTGTTTTTTTGGAAGTTTGAATTGTAAATACTGGCGTAATTGTGTTTTATAATTATGACGCCGGAACCATGGTGCCGGCGTAGATTATTGTTTTGAAATCATGCCGGAAATACAGAAAAACATCCAGAGAAATCAGTAAATTCGCCGGCATAGAAGTTAACATAATAATAGTTCCGGTTTTCTGTGAAAAACATATTTTCCAAGGAGATTGCAGACCACCGGCATAGTATCCAAACATATTTGAATGCCGGAACTCTTTCATTTAGGAAACCGGCATTGAGTTTAGTCTTTTCGAGCATGCCGGTACTGGAGAAAACTTAGAAATTTATGTGATCTTGCCACATTCAAACTCTGTAAAAGAGGTAAATTGACACAAGTTTATCAACATAATAAATATAATAACAATACTAGATTGTATACAAGAACAAACTCCAAAGTTATGTGGTTCCAATCCGAAAACAAATCAAACATAAACCAAGTCAAGCAAAGAGTTTAGCAAAACACACAAACAAACACATTGTTCAGGAATCGCAAACAAGCATAAACCAACTCTAGATTGTTCAAACCAAACTAATACTATAGAAGAAACACACGATCACTCGGTTCTTGGCTTCTTGTGTACCCTCTTCTTCCTTTCGCCCCATAATTCTTTTGCCTCTTGGATCTTTAATTTTGTCTATCTTTTGGTCGACGTTCTCCATTTCTTTCTGGGTCAGCACCTCTCCTTTCTTGTTCTTTTTCTTAAAGAACTTTGAAAATTTTCCAATCCGCCGACGTTGTTAAGGAAATTTTAAACATGTACTTAGTATGTACAATTGTATAAGTTCATAGATATAGATTAAAAGAATAGTAATGAACAAGACGTACGTACCAACAACCTAACAAGTTGTAGAAGTGCGGGTACGGTTTCCGGAGTTGTGGAGGGACGTGCTGGTGGTGGAGGAACATCTACGATATCCAGGCGTACAACATAAGGATGTGAGAACTTCCGATGGCCTCTTAAGAAGGTTGGTTCACTCTCATAACCGTTCTCATCCAATTCCCAATCATCCCTATCCAACACAAGTCCTTGTTCTTCCCTTTCATTCCAATGTGCAAGAATAGGTTTAGGGTCGTAAACTATGAGAGTATGGTTATCATTTGATTGGCATTGAGGAAAGTCATGAGAGAATTTATGATAAGATGTATCCGTGAGATCTTTCTGCTTGTACCCAATTTGGCCCATTACACGGCGAGGGTTGTGCATAACAAATCCTTTTGGATGAAATAACGGTCCGTTGTAAAATGAAACATTGTCACACCTTTGCAAATCAACTCCTCTGGAATTCTTATATGGGTCAAACACAACATATTGAACAACCACCGAGTCCAAAGCCAATCTCATTGCACATAACCGTTTCTTGTTATTGGGCCTCGGGGTATTGTTGAAGAAGTATTTCTGACCTAGAGGCCTATTCTGTTGATATTCAGTGAAAGCACTCAATCCTTTATACCTTATGAACAATTTTGGGAAGTGTTCATAAGCCCACACCTATGCCAATGAAATGTATAAGAAAATAAATAATTGGAAACTAACAAGTTTAATGAAAACGATCACAAAATAAGTAGTTCACTATACCTGAATTACAGTGAAATTCCCATTAAATTGACGGGCATAAGCCTTAGAATCTCAACGCATTTCTGCCAAAAAATGTGCCAAGAAAGCAGTGCCCCATGAATACTCATGAACCTTTTCCAACGGATCCAAGTATTGTAGGTTGTTCATATGCACCCTGTTACCATTAGCGTCAGGGAATATAGCGGTTCCCAAGATGAACAACATATAAGCAGTGGAAGTTTGCTGAACTTGTTCGGGATTCAGTTCCTTGTTCTTCGTATTCCCAAACAATTCAATGAGTTTGACGAATGTGATAGTCGTTGTCTGGGAACGGTTTGTCTTGTACATATTTGCAAAAGTGGTTTCCTTGTCCCATCCAAACAACTTTTTAGTCATCTCATAGATTTTGTCCCATCCTAGGTCTTTAGAGTCATCTCCTACCTTAACGGCTTTTCCAAGAACCTCAATACCTATTATCCTTTGGACATCTTCAGGGATAATGGTCATCTCTCCAAAAGGAAAATGCATCGTATCAGTTTCACCAAAAAAACTCTCCAAAAAACAGTTCGCCGTGACGGTATCAGTGCCCACATAATTTTTTATCGCGGGATACAACCCAGATGCTTTGACTACTGCTTTAACAGCGCCACACTCAAGCTTCAAAGTCCATAAATCCGATTGTTGATGGCGGCTAACACGGAAGGCTTTCTTGTGGTCCTATAAAAACACACCAAACATAATTAAATTCAATCGATCACAGATAAATAATATAATAAGAAGATGCAAATGTCTTACATAAGTTTGATAGATCCAACGAGCCCAAGAGTGTTTGTAAGAAAATAAGAGTTGTGGGTTTATCGGTTCACCCCAATGTTTGCCATCATCGCGGTATGGAATCATGTCATATTTATCAGGAAGGTGGGCTGGGGGTGCCTTTTCATTATCCTTAGGGGATTCAACTCCGACACCAGTTTGTCCTAAGCCACCTGCTTGTGAGGATGAGCCACCTGCTCGTTCCGGTACAGGTAATTGTTCCCACTCATCATCATCATCACTGCTGGTTGAGTCGCTTATAGGTTGATCCCGAATTGTGACCTTAGCAGTAGCCGTATCAGGACGGCTACGTCGAGAAGACTTACGTTTTGCTTCTACAACAGCTTTTACTTTTCCTTTGTTCTTTTGTTCTGCTGTAGACCTATGTTCCAATATGTAAACTGAGTTAAATAATCACAACCAACATATATATTGGAGATAACATCAACGCCGGGAACTGAGCCGGTATTGTAAATAATTAAAAATCCATGCCGGTTGTCTTGAATTTTAGACAAAAAATTAGCAATTTTTGGTAAAGAAAACCAACATAGTAAGTTCACATATAGACACTGCCGGAACACCTGCCGGCATTGTAATATGGATACTGTGTATTCCGGAACTATGTGATTTTAGTACAGAGTTTTTAACAAAAGAGGGTGTTGATGGTGGATTTTAGTTCAGGGCTAAAATTGTGAAACCAAATTTATACGCTGACATCCTGTAAAGGATAAAGCCACTGATAAAATGAGAATACTTCTTTCGCTAATTTACCTAGAATGGATCATGTAGCAACAAATCCCATATACCCTATGAATTTATAGCATTATCAATTAATGCATGACCATCCTTGTATTTCCTGTGTTGTTCCCGCAGAACTCTCATTATTAGTGCGACATGACGACTGAGTGTTACTCTCAGCAGAGTAACACGAATCTCCAAGTGTTAATAGTGAGGCATGCACGAAATACGCGTACATGCTACATCTCTCGGTGTGTTATATTAACCCGATTGAGCATATTTGAATCTGAACTATCCATATCAGTCTCAGAAACAATCATGACCACGCAAGTTGGCCGCTCGATTTAACCAGCTTAGACGATCCTCAATAGGAGCAGGCTACTACATTAATGACCGCCAGCGGGCCCACTTATTCCCTGGTCGGTCGAATACCTACCATGCCTCCCAAACTACCACCGAACACCAGCCTGAAGTTGGATGTCCAGACTGGTATGGAGCATCTTGGAGGAATCGTACAAACAAAGGACGCCTATGGCAGTCTCAAGTTCATCACGTCCGTCCAACTTTACCGACGTGGTTGGACGGCGTGGATCAGCCCAAAGACGGTCGAACAAGCGTCGCGGTGTACACCGGCGGACCTTCTTCCTACCTGCATGACCGACTCTTCCTTAACCTGACCAGATTGCAATATACGATTGTCCGAAGTTGTGTCAGCGTGAAGAATTGAGGGTCGCAGGAAATTCCACTAAAGGTCTCAAATTGATCACGACCATCCAATTTCACCGGCATGATTGGATGGCTTAGATCGGACCCATAACCACCAGGAAGGTATTGGCGCGTTCACCACCGGCCCAACGTGGGCCCCACATGGTCGGCCTCCCCAAAGGAGAAGCGTGGCTTGCCAATTCGTCCAACCAAAGCAGCGTGGACGTGAAACCCTAATTAGGGTTTGCGACACATCACATGTGTCGCAAATCAGTCTCAAGCATCCATCTTCGCAGGTATAGAGGGTGTAGATGTAGATTCAAAGGGCCCAGAGCATGTCAACACAATCACCGTGGGCCCGCCTACATAATGACTAATCGGTCAAGACCAACTATGGTTGGTCGTCTCGATTTTTTCGCCCAAACTAGGCATGGCCGCATGTTTTCGATAGCAAAGGGAGATTGAATAATTTCCTTTCTATAACCGTCACTTAAATAGAATGAAGGAGTTTGTAACCGATACATAAACTGGTATTAAGGATTTTATAACCGTCAAATAAGTGGGATAAAATAGTTTATAACCGTCAAATTAGTGGAACGAATGAGTTTGTAACTGCCACATAACTTGTGTTTTGTAACAGTCAGGATGTCGGCATGGAAATATGGCACAATTGAATGCCGACATTCTGACAATAAGTTTCAATTGTAACCATAAAACCGGCATAGTAAGCTGATCAAAGTT
Source organism: Papaver somniferum (assembly GCF_003573695.1). Classification (NCBI taxonomy): domain Eukaryota; kingdom Viridiplantae; phylum Streptophyta; class Magnoliopsida; order Ranunculales; family Papaveraceae; genus Papaver; species Papaver somniferum. Next base: position 75,543,144 of record NC_039362.1, read on the forward strand.
CAACGCCGGTAGTGATTCTTGATTCATTATTAACGCTTCTCCAAAAGGTTTAAGCAAGGAAACTGACCCAAATTGGGCTTCATATTAATACTAAGGAAATAAACTAAAAAACATTAAACACATAAACGACGTTACACATAAACATTAAACACATAAAATGAAAGATCTCAAGCTAATTGCAACTAACATCATTTCTTGGTACGAGATTCAACAAACAACGCAGCTTCGAAATGCCTAAAAGGCTCTTTTCTCCATTTGGTATATGCGGCCTGATCTTGATACATATTATCTCGGTATGTTGCGAGAAACTCGTTGTATTTGCGACACAATTTTATGAGGGCAATTGTCCGATTCGCTAAAAACTCATCCCCGTAATCCATTTTTCGTTTCTTGCACTTACCGTCATATAACCTCGACATATAAGGACCATCCGCAACAAGACCCAAAAAAAGGTTTGAAGGGCGGTGGTCTTCCGACAAATCCGAAACTATGAATTAATTCTTAATCCATTCGGTTTCTTCCTCAACATCCGCTTCTATGTTCTCTTGTTTTACGCGTTCGATTATCTATTTAGTTTCTTTGCGATATTTTTGTTATATTGCTTCCTCTTCTTTTACTCTTTTCCTTCTAAGTATCTCTTCTTCCACTACGACAAGTAACTTGGTGGTGCTCCTTCCTTTTAAGTTTTTCTAGTATCATGGGAATTGATTTGGTGGTGGATGATGATTGATTCCCTATCAGAGTGGATTTTTTTTTCATATAAAAATTGTCTGAAATCGGTAGTTCGTGATTTCTTTTCCATGAGAGAAATGTGTTGGAGCTCACCTATTTTTTTTTTGAGGTATCAACTGCAATAGGTGTATCCATTCCTTTAAATAGATGAGGACACAACGGCTCTTTTCCACTTTATCATTCCGGCATTGTTAGTATCTTAGATCCCACGCCGGAAATGGTCTTTAGTGGTTTTTGGTTCAAAAAAAATAGTCGTTATGCATTGAATGCTCTATTCCGGCAGTATATGATAGATTTTCGACAATGCCGGAACCAGTTGCCGGCACACTAATGTATATAACTAAAAAGCCGGAACATTTTTTATTGCACTCAGAATTTTGACACTGAATTCCGGCATACAATAATATAGAGTATATATAAGATCTACGCCGGTACCAGATACCGGCATGGAATTATGTAAACATAGAATGCCGGAAATGTAATTTATTTCAAATGTAATCCTTGTCGACGGAAACACGAATGCACTTAGCATGTGCATCAAGCCTTTGAACCCCTAAGCGACCCTAGTGGACGAGTTATAGTCTCGTGAGGGTTTACATAGATATCTATCCACAAAACCTACACTAAAATTTCTAAAGCCATCAATCTTCGTCCAAGGACGATACACTCTCCATCATCTCAAAGGCATACTACGGGATTTTGGATTCCATGAATTGGTAGCTTGCATCGAATGCGAATGCTTCCCCCTTTTCCTCCAAGTAGCGCGCTTTGATGACTTCATGCTACAAAAACATAACACAAACTTACTTGGTTAGTGGTGTTTAGTAGGAAGATCAAACAACATGGATCCCGTAAAATAAACCACAACAATACTTACAAATTGTTCAATGGACAAGTTAAAGTGTGGATCGTTGAAAATTGGTTTTTGGATGTCTAAATAAGCAAGTATCGCCCTTTCAATGACTTTGTGCCTATCATGAATCTGTTGAACACTTTTTCTATTCGTATTACCAAACTCTTGCATATATTTAAAAGGTTACGGAATCCACCCTTACGGAGGACTGCCTCCTAGATCGAGTTTCCGCGTACCAAGCTTTGGTGATCGCCAAATCTTCATTTGAATCAAAGGATGCCATTGCTTTGTATGTTGAGGTATTGGAAGAGTTAGAAATATTATATAATGATATTAGCTTTGGAGAGTATATGGAACCAGGTGTGTGTTGTTTTGTAGGGAGAGCAAGTGTATTTATAGGATGGTGCCGAAATATGGCCGTTATTGTACTCAATCAATGAAGTTGTACTTGCAAAAATTTGAATTTTGATTTTGCCGGCATAGTAGTAAGGATAAACGAACCGCCGGAAAATGGAGCCGGCATTGTGTCATCTATAACATCAATGTCTGTACATGGTTTATTATACACAAAAACCATATAATTTTTGACATTATATACCGGCATGTAATAAATATATAAGATCTACGCCGGTACAGGATACCGACATGGAATTATGTAAACATAGTATGCCGGAAATTTAATTTATTTCAAATGTAATCCTTGTCGACGGAACAACGAATGCACTTAGCATGTGCATCAAGCCTTTAAACCCCTAGGCGACCCTAGTGGACGAGTTATATTCTCGTGAGGGTTTACATAGAGATCTACCCACAAAATCTTAAGAAATACCTAACCAAATGCCCTAAAAACCTAAGCAAACACCACTAAACTATCAATCTTCTTAAGAAGAATCCGTCTCCGATTCACCCAGCTGGTGGTACTCCGTGACTTTGGTTACAATATGGTTGACGTTGGCTTCAAACATGAATGCTTCCCCCTTTTATTGTAAGTAACGCGTTTTCACGGCTTCATGCTACAAAAACAACACACAAACTTTGTTTGTTACATAAAATTTGCAAACGAGTAGATTATGTCGAATTAATCATAAAGATACTTACGAGTTGTTGAGGGGACAATGTATTGCGGGTAGCGTGATTGATCCGGTGTTTCATTTTTAGATACTCAACCACCGCATTTAGGATGATGTCGTGTCGTTCCTTTCGGGTTACCGTAATCGTGAATAAATTTGTTAAAAATCTTCAACCACATGGAATCCCGCGTGTTGTTATATATAGTTGAAGGACGAGTTTCGGCGTACCATGCTTGGGTGATTGCTAAATCTTCCTCCGAGTCGAACGACGCCATTTGTTGTATATGGTATTATGTACTATACTAAGCTATTTATAGATAATTATTCTAGGGGTTTAGGGTTTCTAAGTTAAGAGGCTCAAGGAGATATATAAGAACACACCAGTCTAGGACTTTTGGGTCCAAGTATTAGCTTACTTTATATAGAGAAAAACCTCAACGACTATATTTTCTGAAAATCACCAAAACCGGCATTGTAGTAATTGTGACATAAGATGCCGGCACCAAGTACCGGTACAGTGTTGCCATAATCTAATCATGCCGGTACAAGGGAATTTTTTTACAGAGATTGGGCCAAATATGCAACCATTACCGGAATGGTTTTACAACAATAATCAATGCCGTTACACGGAACCGGCATTGGATCTATAATAGCGACTACGCCGGCGTTTGTGAGATTAAAAAAAAAACGGCTAGTTTTTTAAAAAATAAGACCGTTGGTGATTCATTTCTATATAATACTCCCCATTCCTTGGGAAAAATCTACACAAACCACCCACCAAATAAAAAAAATCCTTCTCTCAAGAAAGCAAGCACGGTTGTAAATGGTGGATTTTCGACAAAGGGTAAAATTGTAAAACTATACTCCAGATTCGGCAACCGCATGAGTATTGAGGCTCATGTCTCTCACCAAAGCATGAAATCTCATGCCATAAAATCTCTGACTGAGAAGGTTGTCTCTCAGAGTACATGTACATGTGTAGTCTCTCAGCTGAGGCCACAACACATCTCATGAATACTGAGCAATTTCATTAATTACTCCGGATCCGGCAATCAGATGAGTATCGAGACTCATGTCTCTATGCATGAAATCTCATGCCACCTCTGATGGAGAAAGTCTCTCAGAGAAGATGTGGATGTTTAGTCTCTCAGCTGAGGCCACGACACATCTCATACTGTATAGAATCGAAAGATTGAGCGGCTCCTAGACAGCATGTCTGCTAGTATAGAGCGACAACGTCTTCGGGATGTAACCAAGTTTTCCCCGACTATGAAAGAGGAATATGACATTCCAGCAAGTTCATATTTCTCAACCCTCAGATAATTAATGCTCCTAGAAGGAAGCCCTTCTAGTATAGAGCCAACAATTAATTATCTTAAATCGTCTGAATATCCAGCAATATTCTACGAGCCATCGCCTGAATATCCAGCAATATTCTACGAGTCTTCAATCAATCGCCTGAATACCCAGCAATATTCTACGATTCCTCATTATATTTCGTCACATCAATCTGTGGTTCTTCCCAGCAGAATTCCACAGGTTAGTAATAAATATTCAACGAAACAGGTATCTGAGCATCGAATAAGCCCTGACAAAAATGGTGCAAGTGTAATTAGCGGAAAATGCACAGACCAACATTTTGAATGCACGAACGAGCATTTCAAAAATACGAACGAACGAGGAACCTATGCAAAATAGGAAGGGAAAATAATAATAATAAAATATTAAGAAAAAGAGTCAGGAGACTAGGCTCACCAGCCGAGTCATGTCGTGACTAGTCCCGCGCCCAATTTTATATTTTATCATATTTTTACTATCTTCACGATCTCATGAAAATCCTCTTGTTCTAGCAAATTTCCTTTATTTCAAAGAAATTATCTAAATCACATGATTTTATCAAAAATAATAAAATTAGGGAAAGGTGTCGCGGGAGCGAGCACCAGCCGGCCATGTCTTGGCCGTGGCCGGTCCCACACCTCACGTCCCATTATTTTATTATTCCTTCTCAAATTACGAGAATTCCTTGATTTTATGAATTTTCCCTAAAATCATAAAAATTACCTAATTTCATGTATTTTTATCTAAATCACATGATTTTATCAAAAATAAAAAAATTAGGGAAAGGTGTCGTGGGACCGCCGGCCGGCCGTTCATGCCTTGGTCGTGGCCGGTCCCACACCTCACGTCCCATTATTTTATTATTCCTTCTCAAATTATGAAAATTCCTTGATTTTATGAATTTTCCCTAAAATTACTTAATTTCATGTATTTTCTCTAAAATCATGGAAAATATTAAAAAATTAGGAAAACTTGTGGGACCGGGCTCTAGTCGGCCGGCCATGCCCTAGCCAGTCCCACACACCCATTATTTTATTATTATTTGGTGTTTTGTTTCCTGATTTCATGTAAACTCCCTGATTTCAACAAAATATCTTGGTTTTCAACAAATCCCTTTGATTTTATGAAAATTATCTGAAATCATCAAAATTACATAAAATTGGGAAGAGTGCCTTGGGACCCGCGCCCATTGGACGGCCGGCCATGCCACGGCCATTGCCGGTCCCACACTCTCATTCCCTAATTTATGCCATGTCCATTGCCGGTCCCAAACTCTCCAGTTTCATGGAATTTCCCTTAAATCAGAGAAAAATACATAAAATCACATAAAACTGGGAAAAACATGTGGGACCGCGTGTCAGCCGGCCGTCCATGCCATAGCCGTGGCCACGACACATCTCATACTGTATAGAATCGAAAGATTGAGCGGCTCCTAGACAACATGTCTGCTAGTATAGAGCGACAACGTCTTCGGGATGTAACCAAGTTTTCCCCGACTATGAAAGAGGAATATGACATTCCAGCAAGTTCATTTTGCTCAACCCTCAGATAATTAATGCTCCTAGACATGAAGCCCTTCTAGTATAGAGCCAACAATTAATTATCTTAAATCGTCTGAATATCCAGCAATATTCTACGAGCCATCGCCTGAATATCTAGCAATATTCTACGAGTCGTCATTCAATCGCCTGAATATCCAGCAATATTCTACGATTCCTCGTTATATTTCGTCACTTCAATCTGTGGTTCTTCCCAGCAGAATTCCACAGGTTAGTAATAAATATTCAACGAAACAGGTATCTGAGCATCGAATAAGCCCTGACAAAAATGGTGCAAGTGTAATTAGCGGATAATGCACAGACCAACATTTTGGATGCACGAACGAGCATTTCAAAAATACGAACGAACGAGGAACCTATGCAAAATAGGAAGGAAAAATAATAATAATAAAATATTAAAAAAAAAGAGCCAGGAGACTAGGCTCACCAGCCGACCAGTCATGTCGTGACTAGTCCCGCGCCCAATTTTATATTTTATCATATTTTTACTATCTTCACGATCTCATGAAAATCCTCTTGTTCTAGCAAATTTCCTTTATTTCAAAGAAATTATCTAAATCACATGATTTTATCAAAAATAATAAAATTAGGGAAAGGTGTCGCGGGAGCGAGCACCAGCCGGCCATGTCTTGTCCGTGGCCGGTCCCACACCTCACGTCCCATTATTTTATTATTCCTTCTCAAATTATGAGAATTCCTTGATTTTATGAATTTTCCCTAAAATCATGAAAATTACCTAATTTCATGTATTTTTATCTAAATCACATGATTTTATCAAAAATAATAAAATTAGGGAAAGGTGTCGCGGGACCGCCGGCCGGCCGGTCATGCCTTGGTCGTGGCCGGTCCCACACCTCACGTCCCATTATTTTATTATTCCTTCTCAAATTATGAAAATTCCTTGATTTTATGAATTATCCCTAAAATTACTTAATTTCATGTATTTTCTCTAAAATCATGGAAAATATTAAAAAATTAGGAAAACTTGTGGGACCGGGCTCTAGTCGGCCGGCCATGCACTAGCCGGTCCCACACACCCTTATTTTATTATTATTTGGTGTTTTGTTTCCTGATTTCATGTAAACTCCCTGATTTCAACAAAATATCTTGGTTTTCAACAAATCCCTTTGATTTTATGAAAATTATCTGAAATCATCAAAATTACATAAAATTGGGAAGAGTGCCTTGGGACCCGCGCCCATTGGACGGCCGGCCATGCCACGGCCATTGCCGGTCCCACACTCTCATTCCCTAATTTATGCCATGTCCATTGCCGGTCCCAAACTCTCCAGTTTCATGGAATTTCCCTTAAATCAGAGAAAAATACATAAAATCACATAAAACTGGGAAAAACATGTGGGACCGCGTGTCAGCCGGCCGGCCATGCCATAGCCGTGGCCACGACACATCTCATACTGTATAGAATCGAAAGATTGAGCGGCTCCTAGACAGCATGTCTGCTAGTATAGAGCGACAACGTCTTCGGGATGTAACCAAGTTTTCCCCGACTATGAAAGAGGAATATGACATTCCAGCAAGTTCATTTTGCTCAACCCTCAGATAATTAATGCTCCTAGACAGGAAGCCCTTCTAGTATAGAGCCAACAATTAATTATCTTAAATCGTCTGAATATCCAGCAATATTCTACGAGCCATTGCCTGAATATCCAGCAATATTCTACGAGTCGTCAATCAATCGCCTGAATATCCAGCAATATTCTACGATTCCTCGTTATATTTCGTCACTTCAATCTGTGGTTCTTCCCAGCAGAATTCCACAGGTTAGTAATAAATATTCAACGAAACAGGTATCTGAGCATCGAATAAGCCCTGACAAAAATGGTGCAAGTGTAATTAGCGGATAATGCACAGACCAACATTTTGAATGCACGAACGAGCATTTCAAAAATACGAACGAACGAGGAACCTATGCAAAATAGGAAGGGAAAATAATAATAATAAAATATTAAAAAAAAAGAGCCAGGAGACTAGGCTCACCAGCCGACCAGTCATGTCGTGACTAGTCCCGCGCCCAATTTTATATTTTATCATATTTTTACTATCTTCACGATCTCATGAAAATCCTCTTGTTCTAGCAAATTTCCTTTATTTCAAAGAAATTATCTAAATCACATGATTTTATCAAAAATAATAAAATTAGGGAAAGGTGTCGCGGGTCCGAGCACCAGCCGGCCATGTCTTGGCCGTGGCCGGTCCCACACCTCACGTCCCATTATTTTATTATTCCTTCTCAAATTATGAGAATTCCTTGATTTTATGAATTTTCCCTAAAATCATGAAAATTACCTAATTTCATGTATTTTTATCTAAATCACATGATTTTATCAAAAATAATAAAATTAGGGAAAGGTGTCGCGGGACCGCCGGCCGGCCGGTCATGCCTTGGCCGTGGCCGGTCCCACACCTCACGTCCCATTATTTTATTATTCCTTCTCAAATTATGAAAATTCCTTGATTTTATGAATTTTCCATAAAATCATAAAAATTACCTAATTTCATTTATTTTTATCTAAATCACATGATTTTATCAAAAATAATAAAATTAGGGAAAGGTGTTGCGGGACCGCCGGCCGGCCGGTCATGCCTTGGCCGTGGCCGGTCCCACACCTCACGTGCCATTATTTTATTATTCCTTCTCAAATTATGAAAATTCCTTGATTTTATGAATTTTCCCTAAAATTACTTAATTTCATGTATTTTCTCTAAAATCATGGAAAATATTAAAAAATTAGGAAAACTTGTGGGACCGGGCTCTAGCCGGCCGGCCATGCCCTAGCCGGTCCCACACACCCATTATTTTATTATTATTTGGTGTTTTGTTTCCTGATTTCATGTAAACTCCCTGATTTCAACAAAATATCTTGGTTTTCAACAAATCCCTTTGATTTTATGAAAATTATCTAAAATCATCAAAATTACATAAAATTGGGAAGAGTGTCTTGGGACCCGCGCCCATTGGACGGCCGTCCATGCCACGGACATTGCCGGTCCCACACTCTCATTCCCTAATTTATGCCATGGCCATTGCCGGTCCCAAACTCTCCAGTTTCATGGAATTTCCCTTAAATCAGAGAAAAATACATAAAATCACATAAAACTGGGAAAATCATGTGGGACCGCGTGTCAGCCGGCCGGCCATGCCCTAGCCGTGGCCGGTCCCACACCTTGTGATTCCTTGTTTATTTATTATTTTCATCATCTCATGTATTTTTCCCAGTTTCAGCAAAACCATGGATTTTTCATATTTTCTCCAAATGTTGCTCAAACGTGCAGCAGAAAATATCAAAATTCTCAGGACTGAAGCACGGACATCATGGTGGCACGGGCACATCCCCTTGACCGACCAAGGGTGACCCTGAGGCTTGCAAATAGCTGGTCCCGCATGTTTTAATGATTTTAACCTAATTTTCTCAGTTGCTCATATTAGGTTCGAACTCTTTCCAAACAATTGGAAGTTCACTCAAACGACCATCTACTGGTCCCATGACCACCAAGAACCGGTCTCATGACCTCTTGGTCGGTCCCTCATATTTTCTACATCAGGTTTTATGATTTGTCGCTCACACGAGCATTATTTCAGTAAATGATTAAATCAACATTTAATCATTCTTTCACCAACTGGTCCTCAAGAGACTTTGGTATTTTTGCTCATTCGAGCATTTGGGCGTTATATGGTGAACCCGTCATCCCATGTAGCCAGTCCTATGTGATTTGCAGTAAATCATCATCTCGGTGAAATTAGGGTTTTGAATCCAGAACTCTGCAGAAACGTGATTCTGAGCATATTCAAACATTCTTATAATTTTATGTTGATTCCATGATTAACATTCGTATTTATTTTGCTCGACTCAGCAGTCAATAACTTAAATTAATATTTTATTTGGTCCAGCTACCAACAATTCATCAAAAGAACAATATTTGTTCAAACTAGCAATATTTGCTCGAACTAGCAATATTCGCTCGAACCGGAAATATTTACTCAATTAGCAATATTCGCTCAGACTAGCAATATTTTCTCAAATCAAAGAATATTGGTTCAACTATCAATATTCAACAATTTAGCAACACAGTTTTTCTCGTCTTAGGTTATGATGATACCTTGTCTCAGCAGACACATTAAATTCATGAGTTTCGAAACATTTGCTAATCATGTTCAACTCAGCAATACATGGACTCATCGTCCCATAAAGTCAGCAACTGACTCCACAATCACGAGATTTCAATCGTGTCACATGGGGGGATACTAACTAGGATTTTGGTCCGGCGGTCTACGACACGTGTGTTCACCCAAGATGAGAATGTGACCAAGTCGTGCAATCAGTTGGAAGAGTCAACAAAGTAGTGGGTGGAAAGTTAACCAAGTCTCCGCACGATAAGTAATTGGTTTTAACATGATTTCCCCATTTCCCATTCTCTGATTCCAGCAACTGTCACACTTCATGGGATCATGGTGTTTTCAACTACGACATTATAAAATGTCTCTGAATCCTGATTGAAAAGACATAAGTTTTCGAACACTCGAACAACATTCGCCAAGGAAAGAAATTTCTCATCAATGTTCATGCAGACAATCTTGCCTCTACACGAACTCACAGAAATTACTCTCAATTGAGCAAAATTCAATCATTCAGAGCATTTTCACGCTAAATTCACAACACACCTACAATCTCAGATCACCATTGATCTCACGCATTTCTCATCTTCCCTCCTACAGATCAACCCATCCAAATTGACTCTGGAACGTCCATTGTTCTTGGTTTAGGCCGGGGTCTTACAGATTGATCTCTCTAACTTAAAGCACTCCCTTCTTGCAGTGCATCTGTGTGAGGTTCAACATTTCGTTCGGTTCAAGGAGTCTCCACACGGTCGACTCTTCAATTCCGTAAAAACCAGCAAATCATTTTCCCCCACTCACAGATTGGCGACCACAGTGGGAGATTAATCTCTCGGTTGCAATCTCACGATTTCACAAGATGGCTGGACTTAGGTCTGGGTTAGTTACAGGTTCCAACACAAACGACGCTAGTACTAGCAACAACAACAATGACAATCAGAATATCCCGGAAACGATTCTGGCCTCCAACACTGACGGTGGTGACATTACTCCTCCTCACGCTGAAGGTCATCCCCTGTTCGGTCGACAACCTGAAGAAGTCAAAGGAAATCAACCACCTACCATTGCTGATCTTATCAAAGTGAAGGAGACTCTCGCAAAGAATCAGACGGACATGGCTGCTACACAGAAGGAGCTGTGTAATTATCTCAAAACTCTTACTGATAAGATGACTGAGAAGACTCAAGAAAATGGAAAAGAGAAGGAGAAATACTCAGATGTTGTTGATCCTGAAGTAATCCCAATCCATATAGTGGATGTTGATGAAACTGGCAAAACTGCAGATTCATCAGCAAAGGAACCATCAAATTTCATTACTCGGGAAGATGTGGAGCGCCTTCTGGAGAACCATGGAAAATACAAGACATCACATGTCCATCGTCACCAACCTCCTTATCCTGCCGCTACGCAAAGGATTCCCCTTCCAAAAGAGCATACACCTGGTACAAAAACATTGCACCGGGGACTATCAACAATTGGGGAGAAATGATCAACGCCTTCTACAGGAAGTACTTTTTCGTGTCAGAGCAAGTCACTCTCTCTGATCTTGGAAGAATGTTCCAGAGGGTCAGTGAGAATCCCAATGATTACGTGAAAAGATTCAGAGTCCAGGCCCTGGACTGTCATGACCCAAATGTCACAGATCAGCAGCTGGTAGATTTGTGTATCAACGGCATGCTCCCGGTCTACAGAGCTCTACTGGAGAATCTTCGATTCCAGACTTTCTCAGAATTTCACGAAGCCACAAAGAGATCGGCAACCACTGCACCTGCTCTGTTAGAAAGAGCAAAGTCCATAAAGACTGAGGAATCATGTGAAACTCGAGGAAGCAGACGCCTGATCAACAATCAGTACAACCTGCAGTCCTCTACAAACGTTGTTGCAGAAGGGAGCAAGCGCAAGGTTGAATCCCCGAACAAGCATGCTGCAGCTCCTCCAAAGACGCAAAAGAAGGACAAACCAGAGATACAGGCTCCTGGCCAACGCACAGATGCTCCTGATGATGCACCTGATTTTTCTCTCCCCATTGGAGAAGTGCTCGAACTATTAGACGCCTGGATCCAAGATGGTGCAATCAAATTTCCATACGTCAGGAGAGACCCAACTGAGGAAGACATGGAAAATCCTCGTTAATGCCGATTCCACAGGTTCGTCAATCACCCTACAAGTAGCTGAAAAATTTTGAAACGCATATTCAGAGAAAAGGTTGAGTCAGGAGAACTTAACCTTGGAGCCGAAGGAGTGCACAGAGATCCTCTTCCTGTCAGGACTTTCTCTATTTCAGAAGCACCAGTCAAGAAAGCAGTTCAGTCATTGATAGAGCATGTTTGCGAATTTCTCTATCTATCAAAAGCACAAAGAGGAGACATGTTCATAGCTTTGAACCACATAGTGTCTGGGAAACGCCTACTGATTCCAGAAGTACCTCTTGAACCATCAGCCACCGATAAAGAAATGTATGACTGGGGACTGCTCACCACCGTGCATATTAAAGGAAATAAATTCAAAAGAGCATTTTTTGATGTCGGCACCGCCGTCAACATCATCCCTTTGAAACTCTCAGAGCTGCTGGCATTACTCAACAAGAGGCTACTCATGCTCCCATAGCAATCAGAGACCACGAAGGAATCTCCAGAGATGCATACGGCTTTATCATTCTCAAAGTCACGGAGAATTTGGTATGCACTGAGACCAAGTTTTACATAATTAAAGAAGATCCTGTATATGACATGATCCTTGGAAGAACTTGGATTCATGCTGGAAGGGTAACTTCAAAGCTTTCAACACACTCTGTCGCCGACAAAGACTCCAAGTCAGAAGAAGAAGTAGAGGACGCCCCACCGTTTGAGCATATAAGTAAAAACCTTGATGTGACTTATGCAAGAACCTGGGGAAAATCCACATGCCTTTGTCAAGAGGTTTTGAGCTCAGGAAAGTCTTATTCCTCTTCATGCTCCAATATTACCAATGTTAAAATATGATACTTTGATTCAAGGACTTCTCCCTACAAACGATTTAGCAATTACCAAAAGTTATGAATGGATAACTGATGAGTGCTAAAAAGTGCATATTTCTATATATTTTTCTTGGCATTTAACTCATCTTTTGTGCATTAATTCTACATTTTATCCCATATTCTGTATTTTCATTGTTTTCAAGAATAAATATTTTTCTTACCTAATTTTGCATTTTTAGGTAATAAATAAAGATTGGATGAGTTGCGGAGCAAAAAGAGCAGAAAAGTAGTGAAAAGCCAGGAGGAATTACGCAAGGAAGCCGCGAAGAGTGATGTGCGGAAGACCAAAAAGCTAGGAATGGGCTCAAGAAGGAAGAATTGTTCTTAAAGAAGATATGGGCTTGGCATACCCAAGGCCCAAAATCCTCACCCAAACCCATTTTCTATATCCAAGCCCGTCTCGGATTTCAGCCGTCAGATCGAAGCATTTCAGCATCCTACGGTCGCTCCTATGCCTGTGCATCAAATCCCGATGATTCCGCTCAACACTACAACACCTAACCTAATCTCGCACCGTAGACTTCGTTGTATTTTACATCCTACGGTCGATACAAGCTGCTTCTTTCTTAGCCGTCCGATCCACCTACCATCTCCATATCCAGCGGTTTCAGCTCGCGGTACACCCATCTTGATACACCTGCTCAACACCTTAGCCATCGAACCCTATACCCATCGCCAAACATCCCCTTCCCCTTCTTCCATCGACCTCTCCTCCTCCATACCCTCTGCAGAAACACCCATACCGCCACCATCACCTCCACCTGCTACTTCCATACCTGCCACAGCCACCAAACGTCGCCATATCTACCACCATCACCTACCCTCCCTTTTTCCCCCTCTCTCTAGCCCCTTATTTCACTGATTTCTCACCATTCCTTTCTCTGAAACCCTAGGTGAGAAATCAGTAAAATAAGTGAGTCTATAGACGAATTCGAAGCGTGCAGGAAGGCTAGAAGGAGATGTAGCAACGTGGGTCGAAGTCAGAAACAACTTTCATCATGATTGGTGAGATGAATTTAAAACCCTAGTTTTACTGTTTTTGGGGGAAATTTAGGGATTTGGTTTGTAAACCCTAATTGGGTGTCCTGGGTATAAATAGGGGATATGTATTATGTGTAGAAGGTGTTCTTGGGCTAGCCAAGATTCCCCCAAATTTGGGTTAGTGTATGTTTAATTTTAATTTTCAATTTCAACTTCAAATCAATTTAAATCTTTAGGGTTATGTTTAATTTGTTCTCAATTCTGTTATTTTGTGCTGTTTAATTCTTGTTGTTATATTTCTGTTTAATATTTGCTGTTTTTATAATTCCATGACCTGTTTAATTTCTGAATACCATGTCCTGTTACTTGATGTTTAATGCTTACTGTTCCTATTCTTCTTATGTTTTGCTCACTGTAATTCCTGCTCTTGTTCTGTTTAAGTGTCCAGTTTAGTGTTCTGTTTAGGGTTCATGTTTAGGTTAATATTTTTCATATCCTGTTTGTCTCCTGTTAAATGTGCTCCTGTTAAAATTGTTGTTCCTGTTACATGTGTCCTGTTAATGTGTGATGTTCCTGTTGATGTTTGTGTTCATTGTTAATGTCATGTTAGTGTCATGTTAATTCACTGTAAATGTTTAGTGTTAAGTTTGTGCACTGTGAAGTGATGGAATGCTAGGCTAGAAGCCTTTGAAGCACTGAATTGATTGAGTAATGGAAGAAATCAGTGCTCAACTGTGCTTAAGATTGATTGTACTGTCAAAAGACAGTCAATGCTAGGAGCACATCAGTTGAGCAAGCTGATTATCTTGCCATTCCATTTTTGTATGCCTAGGATCTTAAGTTGGCCTTTTATAACTGTTTTGTGCCCTGTTCTTCCTTTGCCTTTGGCCCTTGGCCATTGCCTTTGATTTATCACTGCCATGCCATTGTAAATTCGCATCCTTTTTCCCTGTGTTGCTTCCATGTATATGCCATTGTCACCTTCACCATCATCATTGTTGTTTGCTGTTTGCTTTTGCCATTGTAAATATCCATGTTTTACCTTGGCCTAGTGCTCTGCTGCCTTGTTTAGCTCCAGCTGCACTAGGTCTTTTTGGCTTTTCTGCCCTTTTCCTTCCCTGGCCTTGCTGCCAGTTCTCCCCCAGCTGCTACTACTTGCTGTTGTTGTTGCTGCTGCTGTGCACTGCTTCTGCTGCTGCTGAAGCCACCACTGCTGCTGCTCCAGGTCCAGTTCAATTCTGGGCTACAAGTCCAGTCATTACAAAAGCCCACTGTATCTGCTTAGAAACCTAAGGCCCAAATCAGTTCAATTCATTCAGTCTTGGGTTAATCTAGAAGCCCATTGACACTCAAAGCCCAGTGCACTTCAAAGGCCAAGCCTAGTGCACTTCAAGACCAACTGAGCCCAAGCTCAGTTCACTTCATTGTCAAACAAGCCTATAATCCAAAGGTACCCTAAGCCCAAAGCCCAAAAGGCTTCATAGTTAACCAACAACAGTTTAGGAGTCCAAAATAGCTAGAAAACTCCAAAACACTCCCAGTCTCTGTGGATCGACCCGTACTTGCACGAGCTACAACTGACGACCGTGCACTTGCGGTATTACTGTAGGCCCGTTTTTATTGCGCTTAATTTTCACACACCTCCGGGCCCACCAAGTTTTTGGCGCCGTTGCCGGGGACTCGGGTTTGTTTCTCTAGTAGTTTTATTAGCTATTTTTGCATTTCACTGCATAGCATTTGCATCTGCATCTGCTTCACTTCATTTGCTGTTGGACCTGCTGTTCTGAACCAGTTTTTCCTCTGCTGGGACGCCACCAAGGAAAAGAACCAAAGCCCAACTGGGTTTTTGCAACAATATCAGAGCAGCTGGGCTGTGCTTAAAAGGTAACCCATTCAGAGAACCCGAATTGTGGGCTTCCAATTTTTAATTGTGGGCTTGTAATATTAAAGCCAATTTTTGGGCTTTTTATTTTCTGTTGGGTTTGTAATTAATTTTTGTGGGCTTGTTTGTTTAATTTGTGGGCTTGTATTTAATTTTTGTGAGCTTGTTTAATTTGGACTTGTATTTTGTATTCTGGGTTTTTAAACCCAGCTGAGCTTGTAACCGATCACGCTAGGTTAACTCGTTAGTGGGCCGAGTACCCAAATTCTAGGCCGAGATTTTGGACTCAGTTTCACCAAACGTTTTCAAACCAGCTGAGCCAAAGCAAACACAAAACCAAACAGTGGGCTTGCTCCCATTCAAAAACCAAATTTTATTTTCTTTTTTAAAAAAAATAAAAATAAAAAAAAAAATATTAAAAATTAAAAATTGAAAGAAAAAAAAACATAAAAAATGGAGCTCATTTACCTTGAAATGTTGACTCTTGTGCAAATATGTAATTATTAGGAGTCTTAGTCTAGATATTTAGGCACCCTGATTCTAGCACAATTCACATAGTGATAAGAAATTTGCACGCGCACGATCTACCAATACATGTATGGCCTCGATCTTCAAGGTGTTTGATAGGAAGTCACGATTGCCAATCACTTTAGAATACTGAACGAAACTTGACTAGCTTGTTCTTTGGTTGGTTGGGATAGAAGGTGGAGGTTACATTAAGAAAGACAACCATCGAATTTAACTGGGTGCATCAAAAAGGGCTACCTCTTGCAAAGTGTCATGTAATTTTTTGTTTCTTTTTGTTATGTATCAAAAGAGCTACCATATGTAAAAATCAATTTCAAGTTCTTGTTTCAAAAAAAAAAAAAATATCAGAAAAATACAAAAAAATCAAGTATTTATCAATTCCATCATCTCTTGTTCCAAAAATAAAAGAGAGTAGTCAATGTAA
The DNA here is from genome assembly GCF_003573695.1 of Papaver somniferum. Taxonomy (NCBI): domain Eukaryota; kingdom Viridiplantae; phylum Streptophyta; class Magnoliopsida; order Ranunculales; family Papaveraceae; genus Papaver; species Papaver somniferum. Next base: position 75,559,662 of record NC_039362.1, read on the forward strand.
ATAAGAGTCATGTAAAGAGTCATTTTGTTGTTTCATTGTAATAAGCAAGGAGGGTGTATGCCATTGATGTACAACGCGAGTAATTGTGAAATACCTCCAACTCATTCACAATTCTCGTAAAGTCCGGACAGCTAGCTAGATTTCGACCTTGGTTCTTAGCCTGAGAAACTATCTCTTGGTGATTAGTAGTCATAACTTCAGATCTTTCTTTACACATGTGTAGATACACTTTACACTCTTATCACATGTCTTTTTTTGTTATCAGTGCTAGGATTGTGCCTTTGATAGCTAGATTGACATCTCCATTTTGCTGTGAGCTTAACTGTTTTGCACATGTCACATTTGATGGAATATGAGCTTATATTTTGTCCTTAGGTTTTGTAGGCACACCTCTGGTAAACCTTCACGAGACTTCACTCGTCCACTAGGGACACTTAGTGGTTTAAAAGGCTTAGTGCATACGCTAAATGCATTCGAGAGACCAGCGACAGTGGTATAGTTAGGATTTCCTTAGTTTTGTTTTACTTGAGGACAAGTAAAATTCAGGTTTGGGGGTATTTGATGAGTGCCAAATATTGTATATATTTATCCCTTTTTGTTGGCATTTTAACTCATCTTTTGTGCATTAATTCTACATTTTATCCCATATTCTGTATTTTCATTGTTTTCAAGAATAAATATTTTTATTAATTAATTCTGCATTTTTAGGTAATAAATAAAGATTGGATGAGTTGCGGAGCAAAAAGAGCAGAAAAGTAGTGAAAAGCCAGGAGGAATTACGCAAGGAAGCCGCGAAGATTGATGTGCGGAAGACCAAAAAGCTAGGAATGGGCTCAAGAAGGAAGAATTGTTCTTAAAGAAGATATGGGCTTGGCATACCCAAGGCCCAAAATCCTCACCCAAACCCATTTTCTATATCCAAGCCCGTCTCGGATTTCAGCCGTCAGATCGAAGCATTTCAGCATCCTACGGTCGCTCCTATGCCTGTGCATCAAATCCCGATGATTCCGCTCAACACTACAACACCTAACCTAATCTCGCACCGTAGACTTCGTTGTATTTTACATCCTACGGTCGATACAAGCTGCTTCTTTCTTAGCCGTCCGATCCACCTACCATCTCCATATCCAGCGGTTTCAGCTCGCGGTACACCCATCTTGATACACCCGCTCAACACCTTAGCCATCGAACCCTATACCCATCGCCAAACATCCCCTTCCCCTTCTTCCATCGACCTCTCCTCCTCCATACCCTCTGCAGAAACACCCATACCGCCACCATCACCTCCACCTGCTACTTCCATACCTGCCACAGCCACCAAACGTCGCCATATCTACCACCATCACCTACCCTCCCTTTTTCCCCCTCTCTCTAGCCCCTTATTTCACTGATTTCTCACCATTCCTTTCTCTGAAACCCTAGGTGAGAAATCAGTAAAATAAGTGAGTCTATAGACGAATTCGAAGCGTGCAGGAAGGCTAGAAGGAGATGTAGCAACGTGGGTCGAAGTCAGAAACAACTTTCATCATGATTGGTGAGATGAATTTAAAACCCTAGTTTTACTGTTTTTGGGGGAAATTTAGGGATTTGGTTTGTAAACCCTAATTGGGTGTCCTGGGTATAAATAGGGGATATGTATTATGTGTAGAAGGTGTTCTTGGGTTGGCCAAGTTAACTCCCAATTTGGGTCTGAGTAGGTTTAATTTTAATGTCCTGTTAATTTCAGTTTAATTCCAATTTTAATTTCAGTTCAATGTTTTAGTTCAACTTCAATTCCAGTTGTTAATTAGTTTCAATATGTTCTAACTTCATATGCTAAGGCTTAGATGAAGCTCTTGAATTGTATGCTAGGATAATCCATGATCATGTTAACTGTTCTTGTAGTGCTTAAATTTAATAGGACTGATAATATCTACTTGAGTGAATGCATCTGTGATCAGTTGTGCTGTAAGAAGACAACTGATTCTAGGGGTGAAAGAATGATGGTAGCTAAGAATTCAGTCCATTTGAAGGACTGTGTTTAACTGTCTTAGGGTGATAGATAGCTTCTTGAACAACAAGCCTGTGATCAGCTGTGCTGTAAGAAGACAGCTGATGCTAGGGGCAAGTGAGTAAATATTAGCCAAGAAAATCATCCATTATGATCTTCCCTGAAATGAAACAAGAACAATGATTTGATTAGGCACTGCCTTAGCTTAGGATCAAGTAGTGGATTCAAAGGCCCTTGCATGCTACTGTTTATTGCCTCCATTCAGCTCCATTTTAGCTTAGGAAACTTCAATAGCCCCCTCCAAGTCCCTGTGGACAAACCCTTTCTTCCCATCACTAGCTACAACTGACCCTGTGCACTTGCAGGTCAGTTTGTAGGTTTCTTTCAAAACCCACCAAGTTTTTGGCGCCGCTGCCGGGGACCCGGGTTCGAGAGGTTTTGAGCTCAAGAGGTTTTGAGCTCAAGAGGTTTTGAGCTCAGGAAAGTCTTATTCCTCTTCATGCTCCAATATTACCAATGTTAAAATATGATACTTTGATTCAAGGACTTCTCCCTACAAACGATTTAGCAATTACCAAAAGTTATGAATGGATAACTTCACCTCGCCAATATTATACCCAATGGTGGGGTTCAGAGCTTCTCCAAGTCGGTCATTCTATCAAGAGGTTTATTGCTGAGGACCTGGCTAAGCACGACAGTCCATACGTGCCACAACCATGGAATCAGCAAAAGATATTCAAGGCGCGAACTACTAAACCAAACAAAATTCAAGGAAGGGGATTTGGTTTTCAAGGCGGCTAAACGGGATCTCCACTCTGCAAGGATCTCCAATTGGGAAGGACCATTTATGGTTGCTAAGTCCATAACTGGAGGATACTACAAATTGATCAACACAAATGGTAGAACCCTGCCACTAATTCACGAGAATTGGCTTAAGGCGTTTATCTTAAATTATTAGGCATTTGAGGTACTGGGAGTTTGAGCAATCATGACGTCTGGATTTGGCATTTAGGATTTCCTTTCATTGTATTTCAATCCCTCCAAAACGTTTGCAATACTTGCAATCAGTATTTGAATTCAACAATTTATCAGATATTCAATTAACTTTACTTAAAGAAAATCTCTATCAAATCCAAAATCAAAGAAAATTCTCAGTCACAGACTCGACACCTATCAAAGAAACAAAACCCAAATAAAATCTCACATCTCTCACAGAGTTCAATGTTCTTGATATTATGAAAATGAAACTAAAGAAAGCCATCAAAGAAAGATTTCTGCTCTTCTGCCTCCTCCAAGACTTTCAAGGCTGCCTTTTTCGCCTTCAGCTTCCTGGTTAGTTCGGCAACTTCATTCATCTTCTTCAACACGGCATCACTGGTAGGGAAGGGAACATCACCCTTTACTGCTTTCCTGATAACTTCAAGTCTTTGACGGAGCCACTTCAGATTGAAGCCAAGATCTTCAGCATTCTTCAAGTTGTACTCCCAATCAAAGAGTACGTCTTGGGTAACAACATTTCTGGTTGTAATACGGATATCATTTATAACACGCAAGATGACTTCTACTTGTCTCATCAAGAAATAACTGCGTCCTGGATCCTGAGTAACAACAATGTGTCCATACATTTCCCACAGTTCCTTGTACATAGCAGCATATCCGATGGGAACGCTAAATCCTCCAACAAGCTGGTGATATGGGAGTAACTCACCAAATTGAGGATCAAAGGAAATCCAAGACTTGCAAATCCTCTTTCTCCAACTCCATCTTTTCAGTCAACTCAGCAATCTTGGCCATTTTCTCCACCACATCATCACTGGTAAAGGGTATATTCTTCACTACTGCGTCCTTGATGGTGTTGATCTTCTGACGAAGCCACTTCAAGTTAAAACCAAGTTCTTCAGATTTCTCCAAGTTATACTCCCAATCAAAGAGTACATCTCGAGTGACAGTACTTTTAACCCTGGCATGAATATCATTTATGCCACGCAATATGTTTCCTAATCGCATTGTCAAGAAGTATATACGTTCAGGATCTCTTGTAACGACAATATGACCATACATTTTCCACAACTTCTCATACATATTGGCATATCCAGTGGGAACGCTGAATCCGCCAACAGATACGTGATATGAGAGTAAAACACCAAATGGAGGCTCACAAAAAATCCCTGCATTAGTATATTCGTGTATCACTATACGATTCTCAATTACCGGAGCAGCGTCCATGATCATGGTAACAGCTTCTTCTGGCACAGTCTCTTATGCTCTTGGCTCGGTTTCTTCCGTTGGAGCAATAACAACTGGAGTCTCAGTTTCCTCGACAACTTCAGTAGAAATATTCTCATGGAATTGAGATGCAGAGATCATAACATCATCAACTTGATTCACCATAAGGTTTTAATCATCATTTGCTCCATTATTCTCAACTTCGGTATTTGGTACCTAATAAGAAGGTTACATGAGATTGGAGCAATTCGAGCATGGAAACCAAAGGAAATCATAAAATCCAGCATGTAAATGAAATTATACTATCTAAGTTCTCTATTATGCATACAAGACATGAGCAAATAGTGTGGAAGTTATAGAACACGTTTTTCAACAAGCTCGTCTGAAGAGATTTTATACTGCCCTGTATAAAACGACGAACTGGGAGCAATTGGTAAGGAAACTAAGGTTGAGTCATATACCATTCTCTTCGTATGGATGTTTTCTACAAAATATAAAAATTTCATAGCAATTGGATAAACGAGTAAAGAGTTGTTGCCAAAACATTAGACTACTTGCCAGCTGAAAAATTCCTGGAAGTTTACTGTTTCACAGATTTCGACCCCTAAACGTGCTCAAAACTTAAAAATCTTCTTTTTTAAAGCTTGGAAATTTCCTTGGAATAAGGATACATGGGTAGATCGCGAAAAAATCTGACACCGGATGAAGATTTTGTGGTGTTTTTGCTAAAACGCTGAGTTCTGAATTTTCTGGCGACGTATTTCACTAAGGTTTCTTCATTCATTCATGCGGATTCTCATTCATTCAATCTCAAATCAGTAATATTATGCTTCTATGAAGAAAACATGAGGTGGGTACTTACTTGAGGGATTTCTAAGTCATTTGAATGGTTGATATGGTCGGCATCAACATCGGGAACACCATTACCTCCATTTGGTCCCAATTCTTGAGAGTTCTCTTTCTCGAAACTATTCGAAGACGAATGAGTAACCTGGCCATGTAGGCTTTCCATAACAACCTCCTCCTAGATGCATCAACAACAACCATCATTACTTCATTCAAGGAAGTACCGAAATTACTTACATGAAAGGATACTTACATCAACCTCTCCATCGATGATGGATTCCTGGATTGTTCGTATAGAGGAAAGATGAAGACCGTCAATAACCGATGGAGCAAAATTCTGAAAAAAATTGACAATATTCTTTTGGGATCCTAATTACATGGACAAGAAGATCGCACCGATAAAGGAAGTGCTAACAACTCACCAAAAAAGCGGCTGGGGACTGCACATTATTCGGTATCATCCTATAAGATGTTTTGCTCCTGCCTTCTCCTCCCTGGGGAAGGTCTGATAAGTCTACATGGATTCGAGTTCTCACAGCACGGCCATCCCACCATAAAATCAATAAGTAATGAAGGCGTGATTATCATGCTTTTGTCGAAATCATGAGGGAAATAATTACATGTACACATTTTGGAGGCGTTTTCCTTTTGTCACCACGGGAAAGATATCTCAACCTTGGTCGATCAGAAATCATGTCAGGGGAAGGAAACTCTCGTGACGGAGACTTAACATCCATTGCAAACTTATAAAAACGCTCAAGTTGTTGACGCCAGAAGTCCATGTAAACCGGAGTTGCGAAGGTAGCTCGGTCAAAGCATGGGAATAAATAATCATTTCCTTCCACACGTGTGCAATCTAAGTGCGACTTCAGATGCTCAACTGAGGGTTTGTTCATTCGATGACCTGGAATACACTGGTCGACACCCATTTGTCGAGCTGCTCTATCGATGTTATATTCTTCTACCTAGAATTCTCCATGCATTACTGATACTAAGAACCCTGGAGTGCAACTCAATATAAAAGATCTCTCTCCATCACTCAGACCAGCACCAGTACTCAACGTGACGTCATTTTCATCAGTATTGAAAGTGATCAACTGCGAGAAAAGAGGAGGAACTGACACCCAGGGACGAAAGTTGAACTCAGATTCGATGTCTAAAATGTCAGTGAGGCGTATCTTGTATTGTGGATACTTTGTAGACCAACGCATAATCCTGGCATTATTTTTCTCGAGGAAAGCATGACGAGCATCAACATTGGGTCCTTGCAAGACGCTACGAGGAATTGTATCATAACTATCAAGGTGTTCCCACATCAAAGCTTGGAGGAACATATTATTAACATATGTTTCAACTTTCATGAAGCTGTTGGAAACACTGGAATCTATAACTAAGGAGTCTAAATTGGCAAACAGTGAACCCAAAAATAGACTACCAACGGGAAGTTTCTCACCTTTAGCCATCTTTATGGCGAAAGGAATCACAAATGGTTTCAACAAATGTCCACTGTCTTCAAGAATGTCTCTAGAGAGCCACAAACACAAGAAAGCAGCAATGATTAAGGCACCATCAACATGTTCTTCAGGAACTCCATCTCTCGGCCACCAATATTTCAACCATTGATAATAGCAAATTTTGGGCGACTCATTGAATTCATGCATTTTAGATTCCAATGCGTCAGATATCACATTCTCCTCTGTTGAGAGCTCTCCAGGGAAATTGCCAGTGATTGATGCAACAAAGCAACTACATCCTCTAAAGTAGCGGTGAATTCTCCCCATCTGCATATGAAAGTATGAGTAGGAATGTACCAACGAGCAAGCAGGGCCACAATACCTGGTATATCATGATTAATGATTAAATCCCCAGTAGCTTGAATAGCTCGTGTCACTTGTGCATGATCCAGCAAAGTCCTTACACGACTATGACCCAACATATGTCTTTCCCATCCAGAGAAATGTGTCTGGGGCTTCCGGGAAAGTTTTAGTTCCACATGTGAAGCCAAATAGTGTCTCCCTTGCAAACAGAACCGAGTTATTGCTGGAGGAGATACCAACTTGTTCTGAGTAGTGCTCCTGGGATTTATAGGCAGCCGAAACGAGGAACCTAAGGGAAGCTTTTCAGGCCTATACACATACACAAAGAATTTGTCTTCAGTATTTGGAATGTTCTTAGTTTTGGGAGTTCCTCTTTCTTCTAGGAAATCCTAGAATCATCATCTCTAGAAGACACGTCTGTAGAAACATCCTCTCTGGAAGAATCATCATCTTCAGAAGTACTACCACGGGACTGAGTCATCTTTGCAAAGTTGTTGTGACATCCATACACGAATTTCATCAATACCATGGAATTAAGGCAACATAAATATTATTATGCTCACATTGACGCCTACAAAAATGGTAATCCTTAACTCTTACCTTTTTATAGTTTCACGAACTTAGTGATAATAATGTAAAACTCTGAAAACTTGCTCGTTCTTTCAAACCTGCAAAGCCGAGAAAAACTCATCATTTAAAAGTCAACACTTAACTTTTTTCGAAGCTATGAACAGTTCACATAAACTCTCCATTTGAAAGCTCCATGATTTTAAGCCGCAAACACACATCATAAAATCATGAAATACAATTGTCTATCTCTAATAATTACTCAAAATTTTCTATTTGATTTTTCATAAAAATTAAAAAAAAAAAAA